>NC_134400.1:92263313-92563313 GCF_050003625.1 Haematobia irritans | reverse complement strand
AATATGAGGAAATCCTGCAGGAAGCTCTTTAACAAGGCAAAGTCCACCAGAGCCCCTGAGGACTGGGACGCTTACAAGAGGAATCTGAGAGGATACAAGCGAGAACTGAGAAAGGCTCAGCATAACTCTTGGAATGACTACTGCAGCAGTATTGAGAATACGTCCGAGGCTTCCAGACTACGGAAGGTTCTAGCATCCACCAACTCCGCTCCAGGTTTCATTAAAACATCGGAGGGAAATTGGACAACGTCCAGTGAGGAGACGCTGGAGGTACTATTGGACACACATTTTCCTGGAAATCAGACGGTTGAACCATGTACTGGCGGTGCCACAGTTGCTCAGCGGTCGTTTCCTGTCGAGGAAATTGTATCGGAAACTAGAATAAGATGGGCGCTAAATAGCTTTGGACCATTCAAATCCCCCGGACCTGATGGAATTACTCCGGCGGAGTTACAAGCTGTAACTGACAAAATTATCCCCTGGTTGTCAGTGATATATAAAGGATGTATCAACTTATCATATATCCCAGGAAAGTGGAGGGAAACAAAAGTCGTTTTCATACCTAAAGCGGGAAAAGCCTCTCACTCGAGGGCGAAGGATTTCCGACCAATCAGCTTATCCTCATTCCTACTTAAGACTCTGGAGAGGATGATAGATATTTATCTTAGAACTAGCATCGATTCAAGGTTGTTCTCGAAAGGACAGCATGCATACTCGAAGGGCAGGTCTACTGAGACCGCACTACATGAACTAGTCAGCTTTATTGAAAGCTCACTATCTGTCAAAGAATACACAATCGTGGCGTTTCTAGACATCGAAGGGGCGTTCAATAATGTCCATCCGAGCTCGATATTAAATGGACTGACAACTCTGAATGTTGATCCATGTATACTCAGGCTGTTAGACGAACTGCTAATGAAGAGACGTATTTCAGCCACACTAGGACAAGCAAACATACAAAGGTATGTGAACAGAGGCACTCCCCAAGGAGGAGTTCTATCACCTCTTCTTTGGAATGTTGCTATAAATAGCCTTCTGGTTACTCTAGAAAAAGAAAGGATAAAAGTGGTGGCATACGCAGATGATGTGGCTCTGGCAGTCAGGGGAAAATTCCCATCCACGATCAGAGATATTATTCAGAGGGCCCTCCGGATGACTGAGAAATGGGCGAAAGACAATGGTCTTGGGGTAAATCCTGCAAAGACAGAATTAGTCATGTACTGCAACGATCGCAAAACTCCCACGGTTAGGCCTATTTCCTTAGGGGGTATTGAAATTCCCTTTGGTGAATGTGCAAAATACCTTGGCGTTATTTTGGACAGGAAGCTGAACTTTAAGCTTAATATTGAAGAAAGGGCGAGAAAGGCAACTGTAGCTTTGTACTCGTGCAAAAAGGCAATAGGAAAAAAGTGGGGACTGAAACCAAAAATTGTGCATTGGCTATACACGGCAGTGGTTAGACCTATTATGCTATATGGTGTTGTAGTCTGGTGGCCGGCACTCCAGAAACCGACTTGTTTAGATAAAGTTCAGCGTATGGCGTGTTTGTGTATTTCAGGCGCATTCAGCAAGACAGGAACAAATTCCCTTAATGTCGTGCTGCATCTATTGCCTTTAGACATTTTGGCCAAACAGTCAGCTGCAACAACGGCTGTGCGGTTGCGCGAACTATCGCTGTGGTCGGAAAAAGGTTACGGTCACAGTTCTGTCCTCAAAATAATGCCAGATGTGCCTAACGTAGTGGATTACACTTTGGCGAGTCCACTTTTCGACAAAAAGTTTGAGACTCTAATCCCCAACAGTGAGGCGTGGTGCACACAGACCCCGGGGAATAAAGAATATATAGATTTCTACACTGATGGCTCCAAATTGGATGGACAAGTGGGGTTCGGAGTATATTCTAATGATGTGGAACTTCGAATGGCGAAAAGATTACCTAATCACTGTAGTGTTTTTCAGGCTGAAATATTAGCAATAAGAGAGGTGGCGAATTGGCTGAGAAGTAATGTTCCAAAAAATGTGGGCATTAATATATACTCAGACAGTCAACCTGCAATAAAATCCTTGGACTCTGTGTTCCTCAACTCGAAAACGGCCATCGACTGCCGCAAATCTCTCAATGAGATGGCTGAGCAGTACAATATTCACCTAATATGGGTGCCTGGCCATAGGAACATACCGGGGAACTGCGAAGCGGATGAGTTGGCAAGGCTAGGGACTACCTTACATATTCCAGGGGAACTAGAATTTGTTGGTATGCCCCTAGCTACCTGTAAGCTCATGCTGCGTGAGAAGGCTGTTATGATGGCAAATGTTCGATGGGAGAATTGCAAGGGTTGTAACGACACCAAGCAAATATGGCCCCATTTCAACTTAAACCGCACACTAGATATGCTAATGTTCTCGAGACGTCAGATATCACTCCTGATATCTGCTATAACGGGTCGCTGCCTGATAGGCGATTTTGCAAAAACTATTGGCGCGAAGTATAATGACTATTGTATGAGCTGTCATGATGCGGAGGAAAAAGAATCAATTAAACACCTCTTATGTGAGTGTCCTGCATTTTGTGTAAAGCGCAAGCAACTTTTAGGAGCATATAGCTTCAGATTACTGGCGGATCTGGAAAACTTTAACTTAAGCAGTCTGCTACTGTTTTTGGAACAATCTGGTTGGTTCAACAAAGAAAAATAATCAAGAAGGTTCAGCGGTTAAAACTAGAAGTGCCCATATGTAATAGGTACTTTTAGTTAATGTGGTATCACAATGGACTGAATAGTCTAAGTGAGCCTGAATCTTAATCGGGCTGCCACCTTAACCTAACCTAACCTAACCTAGTATATGGTCGTTAACAACCATGCCTAACTAGGTCCATATCGGTCTATAGTTATATATGGCCCTCAGATAAATCGATCCCCAATCACACAAAAATTGGTCCATATCAAGTTCATAATTGTATATATTTAGCCCACATATAAGCGACCCCCATATTAAAATTCTAGCTCTCTACGTACCGTGCAAAAGTCCATATCAATTCGAAATTATTTGTAGACTTATCTATACATACCTTTTTGTCTAATATATACCACGTATGGACTAACTCAAAATTTAGAAAACGATGTTAAGAAGTTTTAAGATACCACAACCCAAGTAATTCGATTGTGGACGACAGTCTTTCGTAGAAGTTTCTACGCAATCCACGGTAGTGGGTACATAAGATTCGGCCTGGCCGAACTTGCGGCCGTATATACTTGTTTTCAATTACACTATCGTTTTTTGTCTTCACATAAAACCACGTGCCACTTCTGAATAAATAAATTAACACAAAACACAGTAAATCCGTATTCTCCGTCCATTCTAAGAAACAATCAACACACGACTGCGCAAAATGAAAATCGTGAGTACCTGCTCAATGCTTTTATAAATTTCTTTTCGCTGCAAAAAAGTTAAAAATTAAATGGTCACGAAAAAAATATACACTTTACGTAAAAGTGGACCGATATGGCCCATTTACAATACCATCCGACCTACATCAATAACAACTACTTGTGCCAAGTATCAAGTCGATAGCTTGTTTCGTTCGGAAGTTAGCGTGATTTCAACAGACGGACGGACGAACGGACATGCTTAGATCGACTCAGAATTTCACCACGACCCAGAATATATATACTTTATGGTGTCTTAGAGCAATATTTCGATGTGTTATAAACGGAATGACAAAGTTAATATATCCCCCATCCTATGGTGGAGGGTATAAAAATCAATCATCGTAGGGATACATATATGGAAGCTATATCTAAATCTGGACCGATTTAATCAAAATTTGGCACACTTGCCGAAACTACCATTTATACTTCAGGTGCATAATTTGAAGCAAATCTGGGTAAAACACTAACATCGAAAAAATTACCTTCACCCAATTTTTTTCAAAATTAATAGCGATTGTCCTTAAGCCGAAATAAGACATCTTGCCAAATTTGAGGACAATCGGATGAATTCATTGACAAGTTTATCGATTTTGGACCAGGAAAAATCTTTGTATCAGACAAATCAAAACTCAGTTGTTAAGTTCAATGAAATATTAAAACTTTAGTATTGGTTTCCAAGTCAATTGGTTTTCCAATGAATTTTGGGATAAAATACAATATCATTCATATAAAACGTTAATACTTTTTTCTATGCAAAAAGCTTTTGGCAATTAACCTAAAACACATTTTAAATCTATATATTTTACAGTACTTACATCAAAGTTATACTACTATTTAAAATTGTACGGCAAGATTTTCGTGAAAAGTCCAAATGACACAGTGGAATACGTTTATGTTTTAGACAAACATCGCTTTCCAGTTTTCTTCTCACACAAAATAAATTTGTTTGTAAGAAGAGTATGGAATTTTTCAACAAATTTTCTTTCAGGATATGACAACAATTTAATGGGGACTCACTACCAAACGATGAATAATGCGTTGCACCATCTCATGACTCGACTTGGCTGAACTTTCAGCCATATTTTCTTGTTTGAGATAATAATTTAGGTTTCACTTTTTTGAGTATTAAAAAAAGTCACATTTCCGACTAAATATCTAAAAACAAATTAGGGGTTTTTTGTCCAGGGGCAAGCCTAAACTTCCCTGAAATTTCAAGAAAATAGGGGAACTTGAAAGCTTCAAAACGTTGGGGAAGGGGAGATCCCCCTACCCGACCAAATTTAGAAAAATAAAGATGATAAGCAAATCGCCATCCACGTCCTCTCTAGATTTCAATTAAATCGGAAAAAAGGTTTAGTTTTTTTCAATAAACTTTTAAAACAAATCTAACAAATGAGAGTTCCCCCTCCCCGACCAAATATCGAAATAGACAGTAGCGGATCTTTAGATCTAGACGTCACCTTTAACCTGAAAATGTTGAGGAAATCAAAGCATTTTGGTTTAATTTTCAAAAGACGGGCAGGTGAGAAGTCCACGCCCACGTCCTCTGTGAATTTTTAGTGAAGACGTTGAGGCGTTGAGTTTCTTTACTGCACTTTAAAAAAATCGTGCAATGGGGAGGTCCCACTTCCCAACCAGAAATCAAAAAATGAAATGCCCCATTTTCACCACTCAACGTTTTCAGAAAATTTCAAGTAAATCGGTTCAGCCTTTTCCGTGTTTCACGGAACATACAAACAAATATAACTTGGGTTTTAAATATAAAGATAATCGACAAATGTCGTTGCATTTCTCAATCCACTGTGCACTTGACTATACATTAGCTTATCGAGCTTTGTTCATGGTGTAGCTAATATACACCATGAACAAAGCAAGAGTGCAGCAAACGCATTCGAGGCTTTTGTTAAATTTACGGAGGGTAAACATTTCACGAAACGAATAAAACCAAAAACAAACCGAAAGAATTTTAAGGCCAAAGAGGGGGTTAGGAGAGGTTTTTTCCAAATAAATTGTAGCAATTTCGGGCGCCAACGTTCTTCCATTGCTTTTAGGCAACATGGAAATGAATGAGTTATGCTTGTGTTGATTTGCCGCCAACAAACCAAAGAGTCTACCCATTAATAATAGAAACCACTTCATTTCATGGACTAAAACAATTTCGTAATTTGTACAAAACAAAAAAAGAGGTTTAATTTGAAAAAAAGTAAAAACTTTTAATTTATTAATTTTTCCTTCTTCTCTCTGCTTTGTTTGATAACTCAGTTGAGAACACCGATAATGTTGATTTTTCATTCGAATGCAGGCACCATAGGAAGTAACTTTCAACACAATCACCCCATAAGATATTTTGTATGAAAATTCTTATGGTCTTGATATAAATATTATCAAATAACAAACAACGTATTACGAGAATTACCTTTTATATTTCGGGATTGGAAACCAAATTATTTCGGCATTAGAAACCCCAAAATCAAATTGAAAATCGCTCTAATTGTATTTGTTTTAATATTCGCCATGTGTTTGAAACAATTGTCAAAGCCCTTTTGCCACTCTAATTGAGCTGTCTCCAACACATGCATTTTGAACACATCAGGCATCGCAAAACATTGACATCTCAGTTTATTTTTTACGTACGGGAATAACATGAAATCGGAATGAATTGATAGGACTCAACCACTTGAACATAAAACCAGTACAAATGACCAAAGTGTCTAACATCTGTATCCCACCCACCTATCCTATCCTGCCAGTAACGAAAAATATTGCCAACATCATGAAAACAGAGTCAAATCTGGGTTTTAACCAGATATATATGTTTTTATCATTGATTTAAATACCAATTATTAAAAAAAAAAACAAAAAACAAGTCGTCTTTTTCTTAGTTTTCCTTTTATAATAATATTCCTGGATATACCAATGTGGCATATAAAAGAATTTGCTTAACTGTCGAATTTCACATATTGTCCAAAAAAGTTGTGCAACTATGAGTGTGGACTATAAGCGAAAACTACGTATATCCTAACAACCCCTGACAACCACCTACTAGTACCAAACATCATTGCCGTACTAAGTTATAAATATATAAATGGACTACAGGTGACACATGTTTTCACTGTAGTATCGAAATATGTTCAGCCTATAAACCCTATCCGATAACCTATCAAAACGTACCCTACTAAGGAAATGAAAATGTACCCAATATTGAGCAAATCTCCTATATCTACACTGTTTACTTGAACAATTTTCGTATTGATTCCGAGCCAAAGAAGCGGAGAATACAAGTAAGGATACTTTTAAGACACAATTCTCTTTCAAATTTGGGTTTAGTGTATTTGCTTCTAGGAAGCAAATTTTAATTTTTCGTTTTTTTCACTTTTTTTTCTTCATATTCCATCAAAGTCCCTTAAAAACGAATTAACGACAACTTTATTTTCCACATTCAGACTCGACTTCCGGTAGAATTTATGCTATGTTTCAAGTAAAAAACGTCTTTAAAATAAAGTGTTGAAACACATGTCCTATATTTGAACGATTTTTTGCTTTGCAGTCAAGATGCCAAAAGACAAAAAATTTTAAGACAATTTCATTAATTTTAAAGAATTTTTCTGAATTATTAAAGTCAAGTTGACCTTATCCCAAAAAATTGTTCTTTCATGTTATGATACCCATTTTTAAGTGAAATCACTTAATTATAAGGACAATATGACTTCATTGAAAAGTTTATCGACTTTTGGACAAGGAAAAAACTTTACATTAGAGAAATGCGCCTTCTATGCTAAGCAAAATTTGCATTCGTATTTTAAGGACATTAAATCTTTGGACTCACAACATTTTTTTTTTCAGTGTACCTCATAAACTGCCGTGTAGGTTCCTAATTGGCTTGCCTATAGCGCTTTCGACCCACGCCAACGGGTCCCATCAGTAGGCTTATATACCCTATCACTAACCATATAAAAATAACAAACAAAACCAATAATAGGTACAGGTACCTATTACCAACAAATGAAAATACAACAAGTAAATAAAGCAGTAAATTCAGCCGGGCCGAATCTTAAATACCTACCACCATGTATCAAATATTATAGTTTCCTGTGAATATTTCAGGGGGATTTGGTGACAAGCAGATCCATCCAACCAGTACACTTCCCGAAGATAAATTCAAAGATTTTACACCCAGAGAAGAAATATGATCACCTCAAACATATTTTAAGAGCAAAATGTTATTTTTGGGTGGCAGGGTCACCACCCAAACATGGTTTTCGCAACCATATTATTTTCTCGGAAATCATGTATCTGATTTCGGCAAGCAGGTTATATTTGACGAGAAAATAACATTTTAAGGAGAAACATGTTACATGGTCACCATACAAAAATAACATTTTGCTCTTGAAACATGTTTGAGGTGATCATATTCCTTCTCTGCGTGTACCTATGAAGACTAGATCAGATTCTGGATTTATAAGAACCATATTTGTTAGAGTTTTAGAGGAATCATAAACATCGTGAGCAAGTGTGCAAGAAAATGAAATGAAAATGAAATAAAGCCTTGATTTAAAATCTAACATCTTCAGATTTTTACCCCCATTATCTAAATGATTACCAGAAGTAAAATCTGGAAACTATAATTCAGTTTCAAGCATTTTTCATTATCAGTGCACATGGACCGATATTCTCCATTTTCGGCATACCTCTTTATGTTCCTAAAATACTTCTAAATTTAAAATTTCATGTAAATTTGATAAAAACTATGGTTTCTAAAAGCCCAAGAAGTAAAATCGGGAGATCGGTCTATTTGGGAGATAAACCAAAACATGGACCAATACACGCCATTTTTGGCTCTCATATTTAGGGTCCTCATAAGCCCAAAAAGTAATATCGGGAGATTGGCCTATCTGATGGCTATATCAAAACATGGACCTATACTCACCATTTTCGGCATACCTTTTTATGGTCCTAAAATACCTCCAGATTTCCAATTTGAGGCAAGTTGGATAAAAACTACGGATTCTAGAAGCGCAAGAAATAAAATCGGGAGATCGGTCTATATGGGGGATATACCAAATCCTGGACCGATACTCACCATTTTTAGCACAACTCTTTATGTTCCTAAAATACCTCTAGATTTCCAATTTGAGGCAAGTTGGATAAAAACTACGGATTCTAGAAGCCCAAGAAATTAAATCGGGAGATCGGTCTATATGGGGGATATACCAAATCCTGGACCGATACTCACCATTTTTATCACAACTCTTTATGTTCCTAAAATACCTCTAGATTTCCAATTTCCGGCAAATTGGACAAAAACTACGGTTTCTAGAAGCCCAAGAAATAAAATCGGGAGATAGGTCTATATGGGGGATATACCAATACCTGGACCGATACTCACCATTTTCAGCACACCTCTTTATGGTCCTAAAATACCTCTAGATTTCTAATTTCAGGCAAATTGGATAAAAACTACAGATTTTAGACGCCCAAGAAGTAAAAACTGGAGATCGGTCTATATGGGGGCTATACCAAAACATGGACCGATACTCACCATTTTCGGCACACCTCTTTATTGTTCTAAAATACCTCTAGATTTCCAATTTCCGGCAAATTTGATAAAAACTACGGATTCTAGAAGCCCAAGAAATAAAATCGGGAGATCGGTCTATATGGGGGATATACCAAAACCTTGACCGATACTCACCATTTTTAGCACACCTCTTTATGGTCCCAAAATACCTCTAGATTTCAAATTTAAACCAAATTGGATAATAACTACGAATTCTAGAAGCCCAAGAAGTAAAATCGGGAAATCGGTCTATATGGAGGCTAGCGTGATTACAACAGACAGACAGACGGACATGGCTATATCGTCTTAGAATTTCTCCCTGATCAAGAATATATATACTTTATATAGTCGGAAATCGATATTTCGATGTGTTACAAACGGAATGACAAACTTATTATACCCCCGTCACCATTCTATGGTGGTGGGTATAATAAATAACCCCGAATCACTGTAAAGACACTGTTAAGATGCAGTGTATTTTATAATATTGATTTTAAAGATTTTTATACCCTCCACCGGAGCCCCTTAGAAGAGCATCCGATTCGGTTGAAATTTGGAACGTGATGTTAGTATATGGTATCCAACAACCATGCAGGAATTGGTTCATATCAGTCCATAATTATATATAGCCCCCATATAAAGCGATCCCAAGATATGACCTCCGGTGCCTTTTGGAGAAGCAAAATTCATCCGATCTGGTTGAAATTTGGTACGTGGTGGTAATATATGATATTTAACAGCCATGCCAAAAGTGGTCCATATCAGTCTATAAACATATATAGCCCCCATATAAACCGATCCCGAGATTTGGTTTTGGAGCCTCTTGGAGGAGCAAATTTCATACGAGTCAGTTGGAATTTGGTACATTGTGCTAGTATATGGCCGTTAACAAACTAAATCCATATTGGTGTATAGTTATATATAGCCTTCAGATAAATCGATCCCCATTCACACAAAAATTGGTCCATATATAGCCCCCATATAAGCGACCCGCAAATTTTAATTCTGGCTCTCTACGCACTGAAAAAACAGTGAACCCTTTTCCATTGCAAAATGAACTAAACTGTAGTAATATTGACCATGATTTAGCCCTTAAGATTTTTTTCAACTTGTCTAGTTTATAATTCTCTTAAATTTTAGTTCATTTTTACAACACCTTACCATACCAAGTTAAAAAGTCAGTATTATTTTGGTTTACTTGCTTATTTTGTGGGAAACCCGATAATAAAAATTGGTTAACAGTCTCTATAAAAGGTCGACAACTAAACTATTTTTAAATCAATCCTTCCACAGTACAGAGAAATTAAATAATTAAAGGAACAACAAATCGTTTTACTATTATGAAAATGTTCATATATTAAAATTAAACTTTCTTTAAGCAAAAGTACTTTATTATAAAAACTTATGATGAAAGTTCTTAATACAATGTTTTTTGTGAATACAAATTATGACCACGTGGAACAGAGAGTAGTTCATTTGAACTCGCTGTTTGGACATTTTGACTTATCCTTTTTTTTATTCATCGTAGGTAATTTGTTCACAAATCTTGCTGCACTGAAAAAAAGCATGCCCGGTTCCAAAGATTTTGTCTTTACTTTCAAAATTTTGGTATTGATTCCGAGCCAAAGAAGCGGAGAATACATGTAAGGATGCTTTTAAGACACAATTCTCTTTTAAATGGTTTTGTCTACTTGCTTCTAGGAAGCAAATTTTAATTTTTCCCTTTCTCAGCTTTTTTCTGTCATATGCTATCAAAGTCCTTTAAAAACGAGTTAACGACAACTTTATTTTCCAAATTAAGACTCGACTTCTAGTAGAAATTATGCTATGTTTCAAGTAAAAAACTTCTTTAAATTAAAGTTTTGAAAAATATGTCCTATATTTGAACGATTATTTGCTTTGTAGTCAAGATGCCAAAAGGTAACAAATTTAAAGACAATTTCATTAATTTAAAAAAATTTTTCTGAATTATTAAAGTCAAGTTAACCTTAGCCCAAATATTTTTTCTTTAATGTTATGATACTAATGTTCTAAGTCAACTCACTTCATTATAAGGACAATACGACTTAATTGAAAAGTTTATCGACTTTTGGACAAGGAAAAAAACTTTATATTAGAGAAATGCGTCTTCTATGCTAAGCAAAATTTGCATTCGTATTTTAAAGACATGAAATCTTTGACCTCACGACAATATTTTTTTCAGTGTGGAAACAATGGAAGCAATAATGAAAATTGTTAAAAATTAACACCATGTAATGAAATATAATTTTTTAATTCTTCATTTTAGCTTGTAACTTACCATATTTAGGGGAATTTTATCAAATGGTGTAAGGAATTCAACTTTGGAAAACGTATCTCATAAAATTTGTACCTGAAACAATTAGAGAAATAATGAAGTATTCTATATAAACTCATAAAACTGTGTTGTTATCGATGTGAAGGATATAATAAAATAAATATTCTGCACTCAAAAAAAGTGAACTCTCTATTTCACTAAAGCCAATTTAACTTTATTTTAGTTCATGGAATTATTATGTTTGGAGAATGTTTCCTCTACTCTAATAATTTTTTGTGTACGTTAGTTAAATTAACTAAGACCGAGGAAGAAAATATACACAAATGAAGGATAAAGATTAACTAAATTCGTGTCTTCCACAAAATAGTTCAATATTTCTTTAAATTTGTAAATTTTACTACAAATGCGTCCATCGTGAACTTCGTATGTCACTAAAGACATTCTTGCAATTTTTAACTCCAATTTTTTCCTTCTAACTACCAAATTTTCTTTAACAAGCGAAAAAACTTAATTATGTCTAATAAATTTTCTTGAATTTGTAGAAAAATATTTACTTATTTTTATGTTATCGGCGTGATGCCAGCGTTTGTTATACTGTTTAGTTAAAATTTTCTAAAAATATTCAAAATTTTCTAAAATTAACCGAAATTTTTCTTCCTGGTGGGTTCACTGTTTTTTCAGTGTGGTTGAAAGAAAGACAAAGTTTTAATATAAAACTTACCAATTCTAAATTGTACGCTGAAGGGAAATATTAAAAGTTGTCCAAATTTATTTGGGTTACTCTGCAATTAAATATTTATTTTTTACATTAAATCAAATTATTAAATAGGTTTCCAAAAAATCTAATGAAAAAAATAATAATATGCATAAAAATATTCTAGTTAACCCTAGACAGTCATCATTTGTCAAAATGACGACACGTAATTTCATTTTCGTTTTAAAATGCATTTTAGTCTATTGGGAAATGGTAAATTTAAGTTATACTAATTCGACCGTTTTATGAATTTTTGTTTTATACTATTTAAAACCAAATTGAATAAGAAAATAAATTCAAGTTTGGTTCACTTTTTCGCTCACGATGAAAATTATAGCGTCTTGAAATGAGCCGTAGTCAAAATGACGAAGGATGACGTTAATGTACACAAAATAAGGATGACTGTCCAGCGTTAAAAGAAAGTTAAAGAATCCTTACCAATTCACTTATTATAATCAAAGGAGGACTAAAATTTTTTCCAAATTTTTGAGAGGTTATTCTAAAATTAAATATTTGTTTTTTTTACATTAAAACTATTATATAGGTTTCCAAAAAATTTGATTAAAGAAATACTAAACTAAGGTATTAAAAACCTGTAATTTTGATGATAAAAAGGTCATAAAAACGTAAATATTCTAGTTGAAAGAAAGCCAATTTTTAAAAGAAAACTTACCAATTCTCTATTTTTTAAATTTGTTCGAATGCATCTAGAGTTGCTCTGAAATTAAATATTGCTTTTACAACAAAGAAAAACATTGTCAGTAAGAAATTGCTATCCAGTTGCAAGTTAATTTTTCGTAAAAAATATTTTCTCATAAAAAAATCTTATAGTAAATTGCACTTATTATTTAGAAAATACTCTACATTTAACATATAGTTTTATAGCATGCCAAACGAATTTTTAACTACCAGTTAAGAAATTTTTTAAGGAAATTTCCATCGTATTTTGTAGGCCATGAACTAAACGATTGGTACTTAGAATTTGTAAAATTTCCTTTCGAGTAGTTAATTTTCGTTGAAGATACGAAAAATGAACTAAAATTCTGGAAAATTCTTGTAATAAATTATTGTAAAAATCTTCTTAAATTTACGAGACACTTTTTTTCTGTGCGTATCGTGAAACAAGTCCGTATCAATTCGAAATTAGTTGTAGACTTACCTATACATAATTATACCCTGCGCCACGCTGTGGAACAGGGTATTATAAGTTAGTGCATATGTTTGTAACACCCAGGAGGAGACGAGATAGACACATGGTGTCTTTGGCAATAATGCTCAGGGTGGGTCCATGAGTCGATATAACCATATCCGTCTGTCCGTCCGTCCATTCGTCCGTCCGTCTGTCTGTGAACACATTTTTGTGATCAAAGTCTAGATCGCAATTTAAGCCCAATCGCCTTCAAATTTGGCATATGTTCCTAATTTGGGTCAGAATAGAACCCTTTTGATTTTGGAAGAAATCGGTTCAGATTTAGATATAGCTCCCATATATATCTTTCGCCCGATATGCACTAATATGGACCCAGCAGCCAGAGTTTTATACCGATTTTCTTTAAATTTTGTTCAACCATAAGGCTTAGTCGTATAGTCAAGTGTGTAAAATTTGATGGAAATCGGTTCAGATTTAGATATAGCTCCCATATATATCTTTCGCCCGATATGGACTTATATGGTCCTAGAAGCCAGATTTTTGGTCGAATTTGGTTGAAATTTTGCACTAAGAGTACAATTAGTAGTATAGTCAGGTGTGCAAAATTTGATTGAAATCGGTTCAGATTTAGATATAGCTCCCATATATATCTTTCGCCCGATATGGACTAATATGGTCCTAAAAGCCAGAGTTTTGGCCCAATTTGGTTGATATTTTGCACAGGGAGTAGAATTAGCATTGTAGCTATGCTTGCCAAATTTGGTTGAAATCGATTCAGATTTAGATATATCTCCCATATATATATCTTTCGCCCGATATGCACTTATATGGACCCAGAAGCCAGAGTTTTATCCCGATTAGCTTGAAATTTTGCGCACGGAGTACAATTGGCAGTATAGTCATGTGTGCCAAATTTAATTGAAATCCGTTCAGATGTAGATATAGCTTCCATATATATTTTTCGCCCGATATGGACTTATATGGCCCCAGAAGCCAGAGTTTTGGCCCAATTTGGTTGAAATTTTGCACTAGGAGTACAATTAGTAATATAGTCATGTATGCCAAATTTGATTGAAATCGGTCCAGATTTAGATAAAGCTCGCATATATATGTTTTTCTGAGTTCAACCCTATTTGGTTGAAATTTTGCACAGGGAGTAGAATTAGCATTATAGCTATGCGTGTCAAATTTGGTTGAAATCGGTTCAGATTTAGATATAGCTCCCATATATAGCTTTCGCCCGATTTACACTCATATGACCACAGAGGCCAAATTCTAACTCCGATTTAGTTGAAATTTTGCACAGGGAGTAGAATTAGCATTGTAGGTATACGTGCCAAATTTGGTTGAAATCGGTTCAGATTTAGATATATCTCCCATATATAGCTTTCGCCCGATTTACACTCATATGACCACAGAGGCCAATTTTTAACTCCGATTTAGTTGAAATTTTGCACAAGGAGTAGAATTAGCATTGTAGCTAATTTGGTTGACATTGGTTCAGATTTAGATTTAGCTCCCATATATATGTTTTTCTGATTTCGACCAACATTTTTCTTGTAAAATCGCCACTGCTTAGTCGAAAAGTTGTAAAAATGACTCTAATTTTCCTAAACTTCTAATGCATATATATATCGAGCGATAAATCATAAATAAACTTTTTCGAAGTTTCTTTAAAATTGCTTCAGATTTAAATGTTTCCCATATTTATACCCTTCACCACTACTGTGGTACAGGGTATAATAAGTTTGTGCATTTGTATGTAACGCCAAGAAATAGTGGTCATAGACCCATCTTTTACTATACCGATCGGCTTAGAATTAAATTCTGAGTCGATTTAGCGATGTCCGTCTGTCTGTCTGTCTGTCCGTCCGTCTGTCTGTATATGTAATTTTGTGCACAAAGTACAGCTCGCAATTTAAGTCCGATCGTCCTCAAATTTGACATAGGGCCGTTTCGTGGGACAGAGACAATCTCTATTGGTTTTGGAAAAAATCGGTTCAGATTTAGATATAGCGCCATATATATTTATCCCCGATTTGGTCATAGTTATCGTGTTTATCAACCGATTTTCTTGAAATACCGTACATCCAAATATTTTATGAATCTCGAAAATCCTGCAAAATATCAGCCAAATCGGTTCAGATTTAGATATAGCTCCCATATATATCTTTCGTCCGATTTAGACTCATATGACCACAGAAGCCAAAGTTTACTACCGATCTTCGTGAAATTTTGCACAGAGGGTAGAATTGACATTCTGCCAATGCTTGGTATATATGATTGAAATCGGTTCAAATTTAGATATAGCTCCCACATATATTTTTCGTCCGATTTGAACTTATATGGCCACAAAAGCCAGAGTTTTGCGTGATTTGCTTCAAATTTTCCACAAGGGGTACATTTAATAGTATCGTTAAGTGTGTCAAGTTTTGTTAAAATCGGTTCAGATTTAGATATAGCTCACTTATATATCTTTCGCCCGATTTCTCAAAAGCCCGAGTTTTGCCCTGACTTACTTCAAATTTTGCACAAGCGGTACTTTTAACGATACTATTGTATGTGCCAAATATGGTCAAAATCGATTCACATTTAGATATAGCTTCCATATATATCTTTCGTCCAATTTGAACTTATATGGCCTCAAAATCCAGGGTTTTGCCGTGATTTGCTTCAAATTTCGCACAAGGAGTACGTTTAGTAGTATCGGTAATTGTGCCAAATTTGGTTGAAATCGGTTTAGATTTAGATATGGCTCCCATATATATCTTCCGTCCGATTTGCACTCATACGACCAGGGGGGCCAAAGTTATACTCCCATTTACGTGAAATTTCGCATAGATAGCAGAATTATTATTTTAACTATACATGTCAAATTTAGTCAAAATCGGTTCAGATTGTATATAGCTCCCATATATACGTACACCAGAGTTGGGGAAATATGGTAGACTGTTACATATTTTAGACCCATTTTCAATGGAAGTTTTCTCCAATTAACTGGATTTAAATTTTAAATGTAGAGATTTTGTAGAAGTAAAAAAATTTCTCCTTTATATAGCTTCCAGAAAATGTGAAGTAGTTGAGATGGTAACACAAATTTTGGATTACATAGGGGTGAAGGGTATAGTATAGTCGGCCCGCCCGACTTTAGACTTTACTTACTTGTTTTTTTTTTTTTTTTTTTAATTTTTTGTTTGTTTTGTTATTAAAGCTTACAGACTAACATTAATATATTACAATATATACATAGGGTTTGTTATTATGTTAAGTATTTAGTAATAATGTAATCTTTTTCTTTATATTATATTTCTCTTTTGACAAATCGAGATAATTATAGAATTTATTGAATTCATTACAAAGTCGGAGAATCGGATATTTGTTTTCAAAGTTCGTTCGGAAGTATTCAATGTGAAGCAGTTCAAAGTTGCGGGTAGGTCTTAACGGTACATTGAACGATATATTGTTAATAAGGAAATCAGATTTAAATCTTCCGTTAATTACATCAACCGTAAAACAGATATTTAGCATGGTACGTAATTTGACAAGTAATAGTCTTTCTTTGTAAGACGGCAAGGTTTGAGGTGTCCAGTTATTCCGACGTAAACAAAACAGTAAAAAATGCTACAGATTCAATACGATTGCAATGAATTTGGTGCTGTGGGTCTCAAATTACAGATCCATATTCCAGGATAGGACGCACAAGTATAGTAAGTATTCTTTAACAATATGGGCGAATGCTTGGGGTCATTATCTTGTTCCAGACCCAGTTTTTAGGCGGATTCGGCCAAATTATTCTTCAGAGTGTTTCAACTATCTATTTTGTGTATATTTCCTTCAAGAAATGTAAGGTTTCCAACGCCGTTTGCATGCCACATATCGATGTCTCCATTCGAAAGTACGTAAAAAGTGAATTTTACAGGAAACAAGTTCAAATTTTTTTTCTTTGGAATTTCTCAAAAACCGTATGGGATAAAACTTTCCTTTTTTCGGTCTTAAAGTCTTATTATAGATTTTTTTTGGTACATACGAACTCAAAATAATGGCAATAGAACATGACTAAAAAAATTCTTAGACCACAGCAGACCGAACAAAGCTTTTTGCCCTATTTGGATTGGACATTTTTTAAAATTTAATGATGAATATTGTAGGCGACATGATGATGTACCAAAGAATCAATAAGGAACCAACGACGTCTCTACAGAAGAAAAACAATGATTTAGTGGAAGAATTAATTAAACAAAACATGATTCCAACTCCAGTGAAAAATCATTAATTTATTATTATAAAATTTTTTAAAACTTTAGTCACAGGTTACGTACAATATTAACCATAACTTTTAATAGAAGTGTTCAATAAATTCGAACTTTTGACACATAGATCCGATTAAAAAACAACAAACTCCATCAAAACATACTAAGTCGACTTAGCGTACTCTGGAATGAGGGCATCTATATATCTTTCGCCCGATTTACACTCGTATGGCCCAAGATGTAAAAATTTTACTCCGATCTACGGCAATTTTGCACAGAGTGTAGAATTAACGTTCTTATTTTCCGAGCCAAATTTTATTGAAATCGGTTCAGATTTAGATATAACTCCACATAGTGGTCAGGGAATAATAACTTTGATCTGCCAAAAAATGTGCCTACCAGAAATATTGATTTTAGACCCCATAAAATATATACCGATCGACTCAGAATCACCTCCTGAGTCGATCTAGCGCTTGGTGTCCGTCCGTCCGTCTGTCCACCCGTCCGTCCATGTATTTGTTGTTCGCAGGATTCCGGTCGCAATTATTAACCGATTTTGATGAAATTTCGTATGTGGCGTTTTTTGGTACAGAGACGAACGCAATTGAATTTGGAAAAAAATCAGATCAAATTTAGATAAAGCTCCCATACATATGTATCGTCCGATTTCGATAAATTTGGGTCAGATTGCGTTTATTTACTAACCCATTTTCTCAAATTTGGCCATAAGTTTCTTATTTATCAACCGATCTGACTCAAAGTTGGCCAAATCTAGTTTTCTATAGCACTTACTATATGTGCAAAAACTCATCGAAAGCGGTTCAGATTTAGCTATAGCTCCCATATATATATCGCCCGATTTTCACAAACTTGGCCATAAAACCCTTATTTATCAGCCAATATTACTCAAACTTGGCTTACTCTAATCTTCTATAGCACTGACTCTATGTGCACAATATCATCCAAATCGGTTCAGATTTAGATATAGCTGACATATATATGTAGCGCCCGATTTTCAAAAATTTTCCCCTTATAACCTTATTTTTGACCATAGTGGCCTCATTTATTAACCGATCTTACTCAAATTTAGCATTAGGTAATCTCCTTTACTATCAACAAAACCTGCAAAATATAATCCAAATCGGTTCAGATTTAGACATAGCTTCCATATATATGTATGGCCAGTTTTTGAAAAAATTACCCCTTCCAAATTTATTTCTGACCATAATAGCCTTATTTAGTACCCAATATTACTCTAATCTCGCACAAGGTAACCTTATGTGGTATCGACCAAATCTGGGAAATATCATATATGTACGCCAGAGAAGGGGAAATAGGGTAGAATGTTTCATATTTTACACCCATTTTCAATGGGAGTTTCCTCCAATTGACTCGATAGTTTCCACAGAGAATACATTTAATATGCTATTTTAGTGTGTCATCTTGATCTAATAAAATACCCACATTTTATACAAAATTCTGTGATGATTTCCATATATCGTAGTCATATCCCACACACTGTAATGCCAAACTTTCCACAGAATGGTCGAATTTTAAATAAAGCTCCGACTTGTGCAAATATCGCCCGAATCTTGGCGCGATATTTGCACCACATATCTTGGCGAGATTTAACCAATATCCTTGTAAAATCGCAACTGCTGAGAAGAAAAAATTGTAAATATTACTCAACTTGTCCTATATCTCGAATACACATGTATAGCCTGATAAATCATAAATGCTCTTTTGTACAATTGCAAAATTGCTCTAGCTTTATATTTCCCACAAAGAAAAAAATTTCACGAAAAATTTTCCAATTAAAATTTTAATTGAGTTTTAAAAAATATTCAATTAAACATTTAATTGAATCAACAAATTTTTTAATTGAAACAAAAATCAATCACAAAAATTAATAGTATCAATTAATTTTTTAATTGGATCAATTAATTTTTTAATTGACCTTCAATTAATTTTTTAATTGATACTATCATTTCTGCACACAAAAAAAAAATTTTCTGATTCAATCACGAAATTAATTGATCCAATTAATTTTTTAATTAAAATGTCTTCAATCACGAAAATGATAGTATCAATCAGAGTTTTAATTGGGTATAGAAAAAATTCTTGATTAAAAAATTAATTGATTTCATTACAAAATTTCAATTAATTTTTTAATTGATTCAATTAAAAATTTAATTGTTGTTGATTGCAAAACTCAATTAATTTATTAATTAAAAAAGGTAACTACTTTCAATTACATTTTGAATTGGCTTAGAATTTTTATATGGATTAACAATTGATTGTTTGAAAAAAAAAAATTTTAATTAAAAATTTAAAAAAAATGTTCATCACGTTTTTAACTGACTTAGTCTTCCGAATTTGATTAAAAAGTTAAGTGTATCAATTAATTTTTTAATTAAAAATTTTAAAATTTTCAATCATTGATTTAATTAACTTAATGTTTCTATCATGATTAAAAAGTTAATTGTATCAATTAATTTATTAATTGAAAAAATTTTCAACTTCAATTAACTTTTTAATTGGAAATATTTTGGTGATATTTTTTTCTGTGTGTGATTGAAGACATTTCAATTAAAAAATTAATTGGATCAATTAATTTCGTGATTGAATCAGAAAAAAATTTTTTTGTGTGCATATTTATACCCTGCGCCACGCTGTGGAACAGGGTATTATAAGTTAGTGCATATGTTTGTAACACCCAGAAGGAGACGATATAGACACATGGTGTCTTTGGCAATAATGCTCAGGGTGGGTCCCTGAGTCGATATAACCATGTCCGTCCGTCCGTCCGTCCGTCCGTCCGTCCGTCCGTCTGTCTGTGAACACATTTTTGTGATCAAAGTCTAGGTCGCAATTTAAGTCCAATCGCCTTCAAATTTGGCATATGTTCCTAATTTGGGTCAGAATAGAACCCTATTGATTTTGGAAGAAATCGGTTCAGATTTAGATATAGCTCCCATATATATCTTTCGCCCGATATGCACTAATATGGACCCAGCAGCCAAAGTTTTATACCGATTTGCTTGAAATTTTACACAAACATAACACTTAGTCGTATAGTCAAGTGCGCAAAATTTGATGGAAATCGGTTCAGATTTAGATATAGCTCCCATATATATCTTTCGCCCGATATGGACTTATAAGGTCCCAGAAGCCTGATTTTTGGCCGAATTTGGTTGAAATTTTGCACTATGAGTACAATTAGTGGTATAGTCAAGTGTGCAAAATTTTATTGAAATCGGTTCAGATTTAGATATAGCTCCCATATATATCTTTCGCCCGATATGGACTAATATGGTCCTAAAAGCCAGAGTTTTGGCCCAATTTGGTTGAAATTTTGCACAGTGAGTAGATTTAGCATTGTAGCTATGCGTGCCAAATTTGGTTGAAATCGATTCAGATTTAGATATAGCTCCCATATATATATCGTTCGACCGATTTACACTCAATTGACCACAGTGGCCAATCTTTTAATCCGATTTAATTGAAATTTTACACAGGGAGTAGAATTAGCATTGTAGCTATGCGTGCCAAATTTGGTTGAAATCGATTCAGATTTAGATATAGCTCCCATATATATGTTTTTCTGATTTCCACAAAAATGGTCAAAATACCAACATTTTCCTTGTAAAATCGCCACTCCTTAGTCCAGAAGTTGTATAAATGACTCTAACAGAGAATGAAGCCGACCCATTTTTGTCGGCGGCGGCTAATACTAATTTTTTGCCTCCGGCGGCGGCGGCTTGATGACTAAGCCGATATAAATTTGTCTTATCGACGGCGGACAATTATCCATAATAAAATCAATTTGATGTTATCCGAATGGTAATGAGATTAGTTGTACAACTTATCTTACAATCACATTTAAACATAATTCAAATGTTCTGAGCCAAATTTTTGCAAAATTATTATAGCAACTTGATACTGACGGATTTTGGGTGGAAAATTAAACATTTTGACAAAAAATGCAACCATTATTAATAATTTTTTCTGATTCAAATCAATATTTTTGATTCATTGGCGGCTAACTTTGAGTCGAGATGAGTCGACAAATTCGGCGACGGCTTCGACTGGTAAAAACTAGTCGGCGGCGGCTAAAATCGGCGGCGCGACTCGGCGGCTTCATTCTCTGGACTCTAATTTTCCTAAACTTCTAATACATATATATCGAGCGATAAATCAAAAATAAACTTTTGCGAAGTTTCCTTAAAATTGCTTCAGATTTAAATGTTTCCCATATTTTTTTAGTAACATCGTGTTCCACCCTCACTGAAAAAACAGTGAACCCTTTTTCATTGCAAAATGAACTAAACTGTAGTAATATTGACCATGATTTAGCCCTTAAGATTTTTTTCAACTTGTCTAGTTTATAATTTTCTTAAATTTTAGTTCATCTATAACATTGTAGTTTAGTTCATTTTTACAACACCATAAGATTTATATACCCCTACCAAGTTAAAAAGTCAGTATTATTTTGGTTTACTTGCTTATTTTGTGGGAAACCCGATAATAAAAATTGGTTAACAGTCTCTTTAAAATGTCGACGACTAAACTATTTTTAAATCAATCATTCCACAGTACAGAGAAATTAAATAATTAAAGGAACAACAAACCGTTTTACTATTATGAAAATTTTCATACATTAAAATTAAACTTTCTTTAAGCAAAAGTACTTTATTATAAAAAGTTATGATTAAAGTTCATAATACAAAGTTTTTTTGTGAATAAAAATTATGACCACGTGGAACAGAGAGTAGTTCATTTGAACCCGCTGTTTGGACATTTTGACTTATCCTTTTTTTATTCATCGTAGGTAGTTTTTTCACATATCTTGCTGGAAAAAATGGAAACAAAAATGAAAATTGTTAAAAATTAACACCATGTAATGAAATATAATTTTTAATTCTTCATTTTAGCTTGTAACTTACCATATTTGGGGCATTTTATCAAATGGTGTAAAGAATTCAACTTTTCTTTGGAAAACGTATCTCATAAAATTTGTACCTGAAACAATTAGAGAAATAATGAAGTATTCTAAATAAACTCATAAAACTGTGTTGTTATCGATGTGAAGGATATAACAAAATTAATATTCTAGTTGAAAGAAAGCCAAAGTTTTAATATAAAACTTACCAATTCTCTATTAAATTGTACGCCGAGGGGAAATATAAAAAGTTGTCCAAATTTATTTGGGTTACTCTGAAATTAAATATTAAATAAAATTATTAAATAAGTTTTCAAAATATCTAATGAAAAAAATAATAATATGCATTAAAAACCAAATATTCTTGATAACCCTAGACATCATCATTCGTCAAAATGACGACACGTAATTTCATTTTCGATTTAAAATGCATTTTAGTCTATTGGGAAATGGTAAATTTAAGTTATACTAATTCGACCGTTTTATGAATTTTTGTTTTATACTAATTAAAACCAAATTGAATAAGAAAATAAACTCAAGTTTGGTTCACTTTTTCGCTCACGATGAAAATTTAGCGTCTTGAAATGAGCCGTAGTCAAAATGACGAAGGCTGACGTTAATATACAAAAAATAAGGATGAGTGTCCAGTGTTAAAAGAAAGTTAAAGAATCCTTACCAATTCACTATTAAATTACAGGCAAAGGAGTACTAAAAATTTGTCCAAATGTTTAAGGGGTTATTCTGAAATTAAATATTTGTTTTTACATTAAAAATATTACATTGGTTTCCAAAAAATTTGATTAAAGAAATACTAAAATAAGGCATTAAAAACCTGTAATTTTGATGATAAAAAGGTCACAAAAACGTAAATATTCTAGTTAAAATAAAGCCAATTTTTAAAAGAAAACTTACCAATTCTCTATTTTTTATTTGTTCGAATCCATCTGGAGTTGCTCTGAAATTAAATATTGTTTTTACAACAAAGAAAAACATTAAACTGGTTTCCAAAAAAATTAATTAACAAATAATAATATACATAAAAAATATTCTTTTTAAAAGAAAGCCATATTAAAAAAATACTTACCAATTTATGAATAAACTATACGCTGAGATATAACAAAAAATTTCCAAATTCATCTGGAATTGAATATTAATTTTTTACATAGAATAATAAAAATTTCAATACACTTTCAATTTCAACATATTTTCCTAAATATTCGTAATAACTTTTTTCTAAACTACCGATAAAATATTAATAACTTTCATTTAAAAGGTTTAATAAACAAACACCAATATATGTCTCAAAAATCCAAAATATTCCATGCTTTTATATTCCCCTGTTGCATACCTACTTAAAAGATGCAACAGCCCACGCCAACGCCAACTATACAACTGAAGCATGCCAAACAAAACCAAGCAAAGCCAAAACATTCCTACAACAACAAAAACACATGTGCCTTTATTGAAAACAACACCTCATCCAGCCAAATAAACCATCCGCGAATAACAAACACACACAAACCACTAAAAAACCACGCTCATGTATACACAACAAAACTCAAGTAACATCATATTTACATTAATCACATTCCACTATGCCGTTAAAGATCTCTGTACTATGCATTAGTTCAACGCATCTGCTGACAATTTACTGTAAGAATAATATTCGTAAAGACACACCAGTTTACGAACAATGAAACGTTTAACTTAAAATTTGCAAAATTTTCAAGAAATGTTATCTACCATTTTTGACGAAAATGTCTATAAATTTAATTACATGTGAACTAAAAATATTTCATTGGGTAATTTTTTACCAACAATTATTAACTATAGGAATTGTCAGTAAGAAATTGCTATCCACTTTCAAGTTCATTTTTCGTAAAAAAATATTTTCTCATACAAAAAAATCTTATAGTAAATTGCACTTATTATTTACAAAATACTTTACATTTCACAAGTAGTTTTATAGCATGACAAACGAATTTTTAACTACCAGTTAAGAAATTTTTTAAGGAAATTTCCATCGTATTTTGTAGGCCATGAACTAAACGATTGCTACTTAGAATTTGTAAAATTTCCTTCCGAGTAGTTAATTTTCGTCGAAGATGCGAAAAATGAACTAAAATTCTGGAAAATTCTTGTAATAAATTATTGTAAAAATTTTCTTAAATTTACGAGACACTTTTTTTTCTGTGCTGGTGCATTAGCCAACTTAAATTTTGAGTCTATAGATTTTGTAAAAGTCTATCAAATTCTGTCCAAATCGAGTGATATTTAAATGTATGTATTTGGGACAAACCTTTATATATAGCCCCCAACTCATTTAACGGATGTGATATGGTATCGAAAATTTAGATCTACAAAGTGGTGCAGGGTATAATGTAGTCGGCCCCGCCCGACTTTAGACTTTCCTTACTTGTTTTTAATGTTTTTTCTCTTGGTTCCGAATGAATTTTCTCTCCGAATACTCATTTCAGGCTTTTTACTTAAGCATATACAATTTTTGTTGGTCTTATATCACAACCTATATATGTTTACTCCAAATTTGTAAATTTATACTTGTTTGTATTCACACATAGTATTTTTCCAATCTTTAATGGAATTTTTTACAAATTGTACTCCTAGTGCAATATTTCAACCAAATTGGGCCAAAACTCTGGCTTCTGGGGCCATATAAGTCCATATCGGACGAAAAATGTATATGGAAGCTATATCTAAATCTGAACCGATTTCAATCAAATTTGGCACACATGACTATACTACCAATTGTACTCCTTGTGCAATATTTCAAGCGAATCGGGATAAAACTCTGGCTTCTGGGTCCATATAAGTGGAAATCGGGCGAAAGATATATATGGGAGCTATATCTAAATCTTAATCGATTTCAACCAAATTAGGCGCGCATGGCTACAATGCTAAATCTACTCCCAGTGCAAAATTTTAACCAAATTGGGCGAAAACTCTGGCTTTTAGGACCATATTAGTCCATATCGGGCGAAAGATATATATGGGAGCTATATCTAAATCTGAACCGATTTCAATCAAATTTTGCACATTTGACTATACTACAAATTGTACTCCTAGTGCACAATTTAAACCAAATTCGGCCAAAAATCTGGCTTCTGGGGCCATATAAGTCCATATCGGGCGAAAGATATATATGGGAGCTATATCTAAATCTGAACCGATTTCAGTCAAATTTTGCACACTTAACTATACGACTAAGTGTTATGTTTGTACAAAATTTCAAGCAAATCGGTATAAAACTCTGGCTGCTGGGTCCATATTAGTGCATATCGGGTGAAAGATATATATGGGAGCTATATCTAAATCTGAACCATTTTCTTCCAAAATCAATAGGGTTCTATTCTGACCCATATTAGGAACATGTGCAAAATTTGAAGGCGATTGGACTTAAATTGCGACCTAGACTTTGATCACAAAAATGTGTTCACAGACAGACGGACGGACGGACGGACAGACGGTGTTACAAACATATGCACTAACTTATAATACCCTGTTCCACAGTGTGGCGCAGGGTATAAAAAGCATGAGTTTTGTTTATCATTTTCGCATTACGGGCACTTTTTTTTGTTTCGTCAAAACAAATCGGAAAGTACACTGAAAAAACAGTGAACCCACCAGGAAGAAAACTTTCGGTTAATTTTAGAAAATTTTGAATATTGGTAGAAATTTTTAACTAAACAGTATTACAAACGTTGGCATCACGCCGATGTCATAAAAAGATGTAAATATTTTTCGACAAATACAAGACAATTTATTAGACATAACTAAGTTTTTTCACTTGTTACAGAAAATTTTGTAGTTTGAAGAAAAAATTTGGAGTTCAAAATTGCAAGAATTTCTTTAGTGACATACGAAGTTCACGATGGATGCATTTTTAGTAAAATTTACAAATTTAAAGAAATTCTGAACTATTTTGTGGAAGACACGAATTTAGTTAATCTTTATGCTTCATTTGAGTGTTTTTTTCCTCGGGTTTAGTTAATGTAACTAACGTACACAAAAAAGTATTAGAGTAAAGAAAACTTTCTCCAAACATAATATTTCTATGAACTAAAATAAAGTTAAATTGGCTTTAGTGAAATAGAGAGTTCACTTTTTTTTGAGTATAGGACGAGTAAGTCAAAATATTCAAACAAAGGTAATTAAAGGGATCTTCGTAAAAACTAACGAAAGGGCACTATACACTGAAAAATAGCATGCCCGGTTCCAAAGATTGTGTCTCTATTTTAAAAATTTTGGTAATGATTCTGAGCCAATGAAGGCGAGAATTCAAGTAAGGATACTTTTAAGATACAATTCTCTTTAATGTGGGTTTTGTGTATTTGACTCTATGAAGCAAATTTTATTTTCTCGCTTTTTCAGCTTTTTTCATATGCTATAAAAAGTCCGTTAAAAACAAGACAGTAGAAATTGTGCTATGTTTAACGTCTTTAAAATAAAGTGTTGAAAAACATGTCCTTTTTTTTAACGATTTTTGGTTTGTAGTCAAGATGCAAAAATGCAACAAATTTAAAGACAATTTCATTAGTTTTAAAGATCTTTTCTGAATTATTAAAGTCAAGTTGACCTTAGTTCAAAATTTTTTCTTTCATGTTATGATACCCATTTTCAAGTCAAATCACTTAATTATAAGGACAACACGACTTCATTGAAAAGTTTATCGACTTTTGAACATGGAAAAAACTTTTTATTAGAGAAATGCGTCGTCTAAGCTAAGTAAAATTTGTATTCTTATTTTAAGGACATGAAATCTTTGGCCACACGACAATATTTTTTTCAGTGTACTCTTTTTAGAGTTGTTACAGTAAAATGAAAACATTGGGAAACAGTGAAAAATTAAACAGTAAGATCTACAAAAACAAAGTTTAGTTCCTCTTTATTAATAAGTAGTCCAAGAGGAGTTGACGGATACTTTCGAAAATAAAAGCGGACATTGAGTTTGAGTTTTGCCACTAAAATTATTTCTCATTTTAACGGCAAAACTCGTATCGGTAAAACCAGAATAACATTATAACTTTTTTAGGCAAATTGTATTATAACTTGGTGGGGAATGATCCAAAGCAACAATTGAATAAGTTTATTTTCTTTAGAATAAATTATTAAAGAAAGCAAACAATTGTACACACCTAAATAAATTTATGTGTTGGTTGTAAAATTATTGTTTCGAATTTAAATATAATGTGCTTTTGAATAGTTATCGTTAACTTTAGGATTCCATGGAAAAATATTTATATATTAATCGACTTCACATTCTTCCTTTGTAAGAGTTTTGTGAATTTCTTCGAAAATTTCAAACTTGTGTAGAAAACCCTTTTTTGCTACAAATTTTTTATTTTTGCAATAAAAAATAATATATGATTTGAAATCAGTCCATTTCGTTTATATCAAGCACTGTTATTTTCTGAATTTAAGTCTTTTATAAGACACACTTTACAGTTTCGTAGTAAAAAGTTAATATAGTAGTATGTAATGTTGAACACTTTTTCGGGATATTCCGAACGTATTTGGAATATACGTAAAAAAATATATGTAAAAAAAATGGTGTCGGTCGAAGCAGGGATCGAACCCAGGACCCTTGGCATGCAAGGCGGACGTACCAACCACTGCTCCTCGTCGTCAACAAATGTATGTTTAACAATGTTATGTTTGCATCGGCTCGTGGGCGCCGCAAGCTATGCTATATAAATATGACTTATAACGATAATTATCTCTTGATGACCATAACAGCTACGTAGCCCAGTGGTTAGTGTGCTGGCTTACAAACTGTGTGGTCCGCTGTTCGAATCCCCGTCCGGCAAAAGGTAAAATTTAAAAAAAATTATAAAATTTAATAATTTCTTCTACAATGTTTGTATTACAGAAAAAGGAGCTAAGAACTAAAAAACTCATGGAAGTGAGAAAAATGTGAGGGAATATAAAATTAGGCAAAAAAAAAATTCGAGAACAATCTTCTTTGGGAGAAAATTCTTCTAAGCATATAATATTTTTGGGTTCAAAATGTTTCCAAACATATTATATGTTCACATAATAACATATAGTTTTTTGGAAGACAACATTATTGAATTTGGATGGAAAAATACTTAATGTTTGGAACTTAGACTACCCAAACATATTATATTGTTTAGACCAATATGCTTTCAAACATATTATATATTGGAAGAAATCAATTATATAAATGTTTGGGCAATACCCAAAAATGTATATGCTTGAAGCAAAATGTGTTTGGGAGTATATGTTGCAGAAGCGATTTTTATTGAGGGTGTAGATTTTGTAGAAGTCTATCAAATTCTGTCCAGATCGAGTGATATTTGAATGTATGTATTTGGGACAAACCTTTATATATAGCCCCCAACACATTTGACGGATATGATATGGTATGGAAAATTTAGATCTACAAAGTGGTGCATAGTATAATATAGTCGGCCAGTGCGACTTTAGACTTTTCTTACTTGTTAATTCTAGCGATTTTGTAGAAGTACAAAAAAAAATGTCTCCAAATCGTTTCAGATATAAATATTTGTATACGGGAATATAAACCTTGATAATTACTCCCAACAAATTTGAAGGAGTTGAGATGGTAACACAAATTTTGGTCTACATAAAGGTGAAGGGTATAATATAGTCGGCTCCGCCCTTGCAGTTCAAAATTGCAAGAATGTCTTTAGTGACATACGAAGTTCATGATGGACGCATTTTTGGTAAAATTTACAAATTTAAAGAAATTCTGAACTATTTTGTGGAAGACACGAATTTAGTTAATCTTTATGCTTCATTTGTGTATATTTTTTTCCTCGGTTTCAGTTAATTTAACTAACGTACACAAAAAACAAGTAAGTAAAGTCTAAAGTCGGGCGGGGCCGACTATATTATACCCTTTACCACTATGTAGACCAACAATTTGTGTTACCATTTCAAATCGTTCAAATTTGTTGGGAGTTATTATGAAGGCTTTTATTAGAAATATTTATATAATTTATATACAATATGGAGACAATTTTTGTACTTCTATAAAATCTCTAGAATTAAAATTTAAATCGGCTGACACCCTGGGATGAAACACAATGTTAGTTACAAAATATGGGAAATATAAAGCTAGAGCAATTTTAAAGTACGAAATAATATTTACGATTTATCGAACGAGAAATACGTATTCGAGATAAAGGAAGATTTAAGTAATATTTAAAAATTTTTGCTACAGTGGCGCTTTCACAAGGATATTGGTTAATTCTCGACATTATATGTGGTCAATTGTGGGTAGTGATATATTATTCGGCCTTGTTTATTCAAAACTCGACCGTTTTGTGGAAAGTGTGGTATTACAGTGTAAAATATGACTACGAAATCTGAACCAATTAGATCAAAAAGCATATTAAATATATTCTCTGTGGAAACTATCGAGTCAACTGAAGGAAACTCCCATTGAAAATGGGTCTAAAATATGAAATATTCTACTCAACTCTGGCGTATATATACAAAATTTGAAGCAAATCAGGCTTCAACTCTGGCTTTTGTGCAAATCGAACGAAATATATATATATATAGGAGCTACATCTAAATCTGAACCGAGTTCAAACAAATTTGGCACAGTTAACCATATTATAAAACGTACACTTTGTGAAGATTTTGAATCAAATCAGGGAAAAATTCTGGTTTTTGAAGCCATATAAGTGCAAATCGGACGAAAGATATATATGGGAGCTATATCTAAATCTGAACCGATTTTAACCGAATTTGGCACAGTTAACAATATTATTAAACGTACTCCTTGTGCTAAATTTGAAGCAAATCAGGGTAAAATTCTGGCTTTTGAAGCCATATAAGTGCAAATCGGACGAAAGATATATATGGGAGCTATATCTAAATCTGAACCGATTTACCTGATGTTTTGCAGGTTTTACGTGACCGACAAAACATTCAGATGTAAAAAATTTGAAGAAGATCGGTTCATAAATATGTGAATTATGATCAAATCGGTTATAAATATATATGGCAGCTATATGTAAATCTGAACCGATTTTTCCAAAATGAACCGTCCAAAATTGAGGACGATCGGACTTAAATTGCGAGCTGTACTTTGTGCACAAAATTACATATACAGACAGACGGACAGACAGACAGACGGACGGACATCGCTAAATCGACTCAGAATTTAATTCTAAGCCGATCGGTATACTAAAACATGGGTCTATGACTATTATTTCTTGGCGTTACATACAAATGCACAAACTTATTATACCCTGTACCACAGTAGTGGTGAAGGGTATAATTATTAGAGTAGACGAAACTTTCTCCAAACATAATAATCCCATGAACTAAAATAAAGTTAAATTGGCTTTAGTGAAATAGAGAGTTCAAATTTTTTTTTGAGTGCATACTAACTCTGTAGGTTCAGAATCAACTATAGCTCCTAATATCAGACATTTCTGTTCAGATTGTGATAAAACTCCCATATACGCCTTAATGTTCTTAAATATGGAAATGCGGGTTTCCCCAAACCTATACACTGTTAGGAAAATATGTTTTTCATATGTTCCGATATAAACAAAATGTGTTTCAGTCACAACTTTAAAACTCAATATATTTAAGTGCAAACATGTAATGTTCCTAAACTAACACTAAATGTTTGGGACATCTATGTTAATATGTTAGAATATATTATGTTTGGGGCATGAATGTTTCATAAAAATCATATGTGTGAATGCAAATATATATAAATTTACAAATTTCCACTAAACATACGTATGTTGTGATATTTTATTCAAAGCGACAGAGAGAGTATAGAGAAAGAAATAGAGATGGAAACCGGGAGAGTTGACCAATGATATCAACATAACACAGCGAAAGAATCAAAAGATAACAATTTCTGTGAAACCGCTTGTATGTTGTTTCGGAAAACTGTTTTATGATAAGGCCAAAAATTTGATATGCTTAAGTCTAAATATTATTTAATTTGAATAAAGAGAATAGACTTTCGGAACAAAGAGAATAGACATTTGAAAAACAAACAGCATATGTTTTCGCCGTGAGAGCAGCATTTTATGTATGTGTGGACATGTGCTTTGTTTATCATTTTGGCATTATGGGCACAATTTTTTTCTTGGTTCGTTAAAAGAAATCAGAGGTCTTCATAAAAATAACGAAAGGGCACTATACTCTTTTTAGAGTTGGGACAGTAAAATGAAATAAGGAGGAAATAGTGAAAAATTACACAGTAAAATGTATAAGTAGTCCACGAGGAGTTGACAGACACCTTCAAGTATAAAAGCGGGCATTAAATTCGAGTTTTGCAGCTAAAACAATTTAAAAAGTTTATTTTCTTTAAAATGAATTATTAAAGAAAAATAAAAGGCATTTTAGAGCGATGGTGTTAAATGCTAGTAAAAAACTGTTCACGCCTAAATAAATTTATGTTTATATTATAAAATTATTTATGTATGTTTATACTCGACTCCACGTTCTTCTTTTGTTAGAGTTTTTGAATTCCTTCCAAATTTTAAAGTTTTGTACCAAAAACAGTTTTTTGTTACAAAATTGTTATTTTTGCAATAAAAATAATATTTTATCCAAAAATCAGTCAATTTCGTTTATATCAAGCACTGTTACTGACTATAAATCTTTAATAACCCACATTTCGAAGTTTCACTATAAAAATTTAATATAGTATAAATATAAATGTGTTAATTAAAAAAAAAAGGATTCGGTCGGAGCAGGGATTGAACCCACGACCCTTTGCATGCAAGGCAGACATGCTAACCATTGCTCCACGTGGCAAACAAATGTATGTTTCTGTTAAATAATGTTATGTTTGCATGGGCTCGTGGGCGCTGCAAACTATGCTATATAAATGTAACTTATAACGACAATTATCTGCTGGTGACTATAACAGCTACGTAGCCCAGTGGATAGTGTGTTGGCTTACAAGCTGTATGGTCCTCGGTTTGATTCTCCGTGCAGGCGAAAGGTATAGTTTAAAAATTTTATAAAAGTGAATAATTTCTTCAACATTATTTGTATTACAGAAAAAGGTGCCAAGGACTAAAATATTTCGTGGAAGTGAAAATTACGAGTATGTTAGGCAATGAACACAATCGTCTTTGGGAACAATTCTCCCAAGCATATAATATTTTTGGGCTCAAAATGCTTCCAAACATATAATATGTTCACATAAAACAAACATATTAATGTTTTGGCAGTATCCAATAATATATGTGCTTCCTGCAAAATATGTTTGGAACATATGTTAAAGAAGCGATTTTTTGAGGGTGTACCATTGATACCCCACAAACAATGTTTACTAATTCAGTAGGGGTGGTTTAGGGTATGATATAGTCGGCCCCGCCCGACTTTCTACTTTACTCACTTGTTTAATAATGGACTTCATATAATTGGCATACTAACTCTGTAGGTGAAAAATCAAGTCAACTGTAGCTCCTAATATCAGAAATTTCTGCTCAGATTGTGACAAGACTCCCATAAACATGTACACCTTAATGTTCTTAAATATGAAAATGCGGTTGATCTCCCAAACCTATGCTATTCATACCCCACAAACAATGTCTACTAATTCAGTAGGGATGGTTTAGGGTATGATATACTCGGCCCCGCCCGACTTTCTACTTTACTCACTTGTGTAGTTTCGACATCTTTCTCTTGAAATATGGACAAAACGGCAATTTCATCTAAGCCTTACTGCCAGAATAAAGTTTTCCACACATTTCTATGCTCAATTGAAATATTAACAATGATTCCCGTCATTAGGGTCGAGTAACATATCACTCGTTAATCGGTGCGTTGATGGATGTAATTAAAATGTATCAAGTACGCACAGAAGTACAATTAAAACGAAAATAATTAAATTAATATGCAAAGCTAGAAATTTTCGTTTCTTAAATTTCAATCAAAATGCGACTTTTGATACAAAAAATTTTTAGCTTTTTTCTAGCTATTTTATACCCTCCACCACAGGATGGGGGTATATTAACTTTGTCATTCCGTTTGTAACACATCGAAATATTGCTCTAAGACCCCATAAAGTATATATATTCTGGGTCGTGGTGAAATTCTGAGTCGATCTGAGCATGTCCGTCTGTTGAAATCACGCTAACCTTCGAACGAAACAAGCTATCGACTTGAAACTTGGCACAAGTAATTGTTATTGATGTAGATCGGATGGTATTTCAAATGGGCCATATCGGACCATTTATACGTACGTAACTCACAAAAATTTTCGTGAGTCAAGACAATTTCGTGTCACGTGCAAACTTCTAATATATAGAGAAGCAAATTTCATCCGATCCTGCTGAAATTTGGTACATGGTGTTAGTATATGGTCACTAACAACCATGCAAAAATTGGTCTATACCGGTCCCCAGATTTGACCTCCGGAGCTATTGGAGGAGCAAAATTCATCCGACCCGGTGGAAATTTGGTACGTGGTGAAATTTGGTAAATTGCGCTAGTATATGGCCGCTAACAACGATGCCAAAATTGGTCCATATCGGTCTACAGTTATATATAGACGATCCCCGAAAATAATCTACCAAAATTTTACTTCTGTGATATATTAAATAAAAGACCGGAGTTTGTCTAATACAATATTTAACTTTATTTTTAACTGCATGCAAGAACGGCAAAAATCCAAGTGATCTGTAAATTGTTTTCTAATTACCATCGAAGGCATATGTGCATAAAAGGGCTATATACATATATTGTTATGCTATATACATAAAACAGGTTTTTGCTTATGTGCTATTCAATCTGTTATACTATGCATAATCTAAGAGGGAGTTAGAATATAATTGTTATACTATTTATACTCTGAGCGCATCTACTCACTAATAATAACATTCGTCTCTCATTAATACATTTTACATTGTGTTGTATGTTATTAACAGTGTTGTATAAAACTATGAGAATACCACATATGCCCCCTTCTTAATTTAGAAAATACAATGTATGCTAATAATAAAAAAAAATCATTTAAGTAATACAATAACAATCTTGAAATTCATTGTTTTTTTCTATGTCTTAAATTATATCTTTGTATTTGTTTCACATTTTCAGTATTGATTTCATTATGATTTTCATAATTATTAATTGATATTTTTTGCAAAGGATCTAAAAGTGTACTTGGAATTTCATAATTTGAGTTACATTCTATCATTTGATTTATATGTCTTTTCCAAATGACATTATCATGAGATTTTACCAAATAAATTTGTTTTCCCAATTTTTTGTGAATTGCTGTTTTTTTCCAAGAAACCTTGCCAGGTAATGAGTAGTCTTTAACCATTACTGGAGCATTCAAATCAAAAGTTTTGTTTTTAGATCCTTTGTAAAATTTCTTTTGATTTTGTTGCTGCTTTTCAACATTCGTTTTAACATTTTCCTTGCTTTGAAATTTTACATGCCGTTTGGGGTTAATTAGATCTAATCTTGTTCTTAACGACCTTCCATTAAACATTAGAAAAGCAGGCGAAACCCCTGTGCTAGAATGTATTGTGTTTCTATAATCTAGAAGAAATCGGTTTAACGCATTATTGAAATCATATGATTCTACTTTATAAAGATTACGTTTTAGTGAAGTTTTAACTGTTTTTACCATGTTTTCAGCCTGACCATTTGTTGAGGGATTCCCTACGGGTATTGTTTTGTGCTCTATGCCATTCATTTTAAAAAAATCTTCACATTCTTTGGAAACAAATGAAGTTCCGTTATCTGAAACAACACACCTAGGCAATCCAAAACGCGCAAACGTTTCCCTCAAAACCTCAATCACTGCTTTACTAGTCGTATTTTTCGCCATATCAATACACTCAACCCATTTACTGGTGCTATCTACTATTATTAAACACCAACGGTTCATGAATGGCCCAAAAAAATCTATGTGTATGCGAGACCAAACATCATCCGCTCTTCTCCAGGGAATGAGTTCTTGGCGTGGTGGGTCTGCCCTAGTCATTAAACATGCCTCACAACCTCTCACTAAATCCTCCAAGCTTTGACCTTGCTTGGGCCACCAACAACACTCTCTCGCCATTGCTTTTATCTTGACTATTCCCATATATGTGGAATGTAAAAATTTTAAAATATTTGGAATTAAAGATTTTGGTATAACAACTCTGTATCCCCAAAACAAACATCCATTTTCCACGGAGAGTTCAGATTTTTTAAGGAAAAATGGCTTCAAATTCGAATCTGAACATCGATCTGACCATCCATTTATCGTCAACCTAATAACTTCTTGCAACAAAATATCGGAGCTGGTTTCCATTTTAATGGTTTCAAAGTCTAAATATTTCCTGTCTCCGGGCAATTGTTTGAGGAAGTTAACGTATATATCGGTGGACTCTTGGAAATCTTGAAAAATAATCAGCGGCATTTGCATTAGATTTTATATGCTCTACATCAAATGTATAGCCAGACAAAAACAAAGCTATTCGTTGCAACCTATTTGAAGCCATCTGTGGAATACCTTTCTTGGGATTTAATATGTGCTGAAGAGGCTTGTTATCCGTAACCATAGTGAATTGACGACCATATAAATACTGGTGAAACTTTTTCACACCATAGAATATTGCAACGGCCTCCCTATCCAATTGGGAATAGTTTTTCTCAGCCTGAGATAGTGTTCTCGAAGCAAATTCGATGGGCCTTTCTACTCCCTCACTATTAATCTGAGTTAGAATAGCACCCACACCCACGGGACTGGCATCTACTATCAACTTTGTTTTAAAATCGGGGTTGTAATGTGCCAAAGAAATGTCAGAAATCAAAATGTTTTTTAGTTCGTCCACTGATTGTGAACATAGATCGTCCCACCTAAACTCACAATCTGTTTTCAGGAGAGAATAAAGAGGATTCAAAAGTGTGGCTATATCCGGTACAAACCGCCTATAAAAATTAATCATCCCTAAAAATGATTGCAATTCTTTTACATTCGTTGGATATTTAATTTTCTGAATATGCAAAACTTTTTCCGGATTCATGTGCAGACCCTTTTTGTCGATGATGTGACCTAGGTATTGAATTTTATTTTGAAAAAAATCACATTTTTCAATAGAAAGTTTAAAACCACTATCTCTTAACAACTTTAGAACATTATAAAGCCTTTCAATATGACTCTTCCTATTTGGTGCTGTTATCAGTACATCATCTAGAAAAACTACCACTCCTTCCAAACCCATCAATAAAGAATCCATAATTCTTTGGAATATGGAAGGGGCGGAAGCTAGTCCGTAAATAAGTCGAGTGTATTGAAAAAGGCCTTTGGAGGTCGATATGGTAGTAAACTTCCTTGATTCCTGTTCTAATTCAATCTGTTGGTAGGCCATTGTTAAATCCAATTTTGAAAATTCCTCACCTTCATGTAGTTTTGCAAACATCTCCTCAATTCGAGGTAGAGGATATTTATCGATATTCAAACAAGGGTTCACTGTTACTTTAAAATCCCCGCATATTCTGATATCCCCATTTTTCTTTATAATGGGTACAATTGGTGTCCCCCATTCACTAAAATCAACAGGTTCTAACACATTCATTGAAACTAATTTGTCAATTTCCATCTCTACCTTTTCTTTAATGGCCAAAGGAACTGGTCTGGGTCTAAAAAATTTCGGTTAAGACCCTTCTTTTAAATTGAAACACGCCTTGCCTCTTTTAAACAAACCCAAAGATCCATCCAAAATGTCAGAAAATTTCTTTAAAATCTGTCCTTTTTCTAAATCCATATTTTCAGAGTAATTAAAATTAGCGAGTTGAATTTCGAATGTTCTTAAAAAATCTCTACCCAATAATGGTGGTCCGCCATTTTCTATAATTAGCATGGACATTTTTTTTCTTTTATCACCATATTTGACATTTACTTCGCACATACCAATTGGCATAATACTTTCACCGTTATATGTTTTCAATAATACTTTCACCGGTTTCAATTCACAATTTGAAAATTTTGATAAAAAGGTTTCTTTGGATATAACATTATATTCCGACCCTGTATCTAATTCCATTTCAAACATTTTTTCATTTATTAAAACTTTAATTTTAATCGGACCATCTTTTATACTTCTCATAGAAAATAAACTTATCTCTTCCTCTTCTTTAATAAAATTTAATTTTTGCGTTTTACACATTTTCTTTAAATGCCCGCGTTTCTTACATAAATTGCATTTATAATTCTTGAACTTACAGGCAGCACTACTGTGGTTTGTAAATCCGCACACGGCACATTGCTGTTGTTGTTGCCTTCCATTTCTTTTTTCGCCACCTTGACCATGTGTTTTCGTCTCTTCCACATTTTTTCGCATACCTTGTCTCTTCACATAATTAATATCGGCGTCTCTCTTCACCTCCACTTTCTGGTATTGCTGAAGTATGTATTCGGCATTGTTGGCGATTTCCAGAACTTTTTCAAAAGATGCCGTTACCGGTTCCAAAAATATTTTGTCTTTGGCTGGACCTTTTTCCAAACCCATAATGAATTTGTCGCGAATGGCAGTATTAAGATCTGTTCCAAATTCACAATTAGCAACTAACGATCTTACTCTCACTGCCCATTCGTTGATAGTTTCTGATTGTGATTTAACAGCGCTATAAAACCTACAACGCTCAGCGAAACCACTCGTTGCTGTTTTGAAGTGACTATTCATAACTTTCATACATTCTTCAAATTTTACGGTCTTACTTTCCACTTGCAAAGGCGATAGTAAATTTTGCAGTAGCATATAAGCACCTTCCGACAGTGATGTAATCAAAATTGCCTTCTTTTTTGCTTCATTGGTTATGTCATTAGCCACCAAAAACTGTTCCATTTGCACCACAAATATTTTCCAAGATTTTTCGGCATGGTCGAAAAATGGAACTCTTCCAATTATTGGTGCGTTACTTGCACTTTGACTTGGACTAACGTTATCGACAGTCATTTCACAAAAAAAATATATAATTTTTACTTTAACTCGTCGCCACTGTGATATATTAAATAAAAGACCGGAGTTTGTCTAATACAATATTTAACTTTATTTTTAACTGCACGCAAGAACGGCAAAAATCCAAGTGATCTGTAAATTGTTTTCTAATTACCATCGAAGGCATTTGTGCATAAAACGGCTATATACATACATTGTTATGCTATATACATAAAACAGGTTTTTGCTTATGTGCTATTCAATCTGTTATACTATGCATAATCTAAGAGGGAGTTAGAATATAATTGTTATACTATATATACTCTGAGCGCATCTACTCACTAATAATAACATTCGTCTCTCATTAATGCATTTTACATAGTGTTGTATGTTATTAACAGTGTTGTATAAAACTATGAGAATACCACAACTTCTATAGTAAATTTTGTAAAAATTTTATTACTATAGAAAATGTTGTCAATATTTTATTACTATAGAAAATTTTGTCAAGATTTTATTTGTATAGATAATTTTGTCAAAATTTTATTTCTATCAAAAACTTTGACAAAATTTTATTTCTATAGAAAATTTTGTCAAACTGAATTATTTACGTATTTAATCGGCCTTTTTTTGTTTAATATACCCCTATGGAATAACTTACAATTGAGAAGACGGTGTTAAGAAGTTTTAAGATACCTTGCCATCGGCAAGTGTTACCGCAACCGAAGTAATTCGATTGTGGGTGACAGTCTTTAGTACAAGTTTCTATGCAATCCATGGCGGAGGGTACATACGATTCGGCCAGGCCGAAGTTACGGCCGTATATACTTGTTTTAACTTTTTTTGGGCAAATCTAGCGGTTTTTGGCGAAACAATTCTGCCAACGCCGACTCCGATCTACGTGAAATTTTGCACAGGGGGTAAAATGAACTTCCTCTTATGCGTGCCAAATTTGGTTGAAATCGGTTCAGATTTAGATATAGCTTCCATATATATCTTTCGCCCCATATGCACTTATGTGGTTCCAGAAGCCAGAGTTTTAGCCTGCTTGACTTAAAATTTTGCACAAGGAATATAATTGATAGTGTCGTTAATTGTGAAAAATTTAGTTGAAATCGGTTCCGATTTAGATATATCTCCAATATATCATTCGCCTAATTTACATTAATATGACCACAGAGGCCGACATTTTACGCTGTTTTACGTGAAAGTTGTAAACTTTGCAATATGAATGAAGTGGAGACATTGCAACACTTCTTAGGAATGTGCCCTATACTCCGGGAATTTCGGTTTTCGATATTTAGGAAACCAACACTTTCTGATGAGGAAGTAATTGCGATACTAGATGGGATGGAAGACGGAGATTGGGATAGACTAGCGATCTATATAGAAGCCAGTTATAAATACCGGCAGTTCATAATAAATGAGTATAATTAAAAGAAAAAAAAATAAATAAATAAATAAGTATATAAACATATGTATGAATATATAACCACATTAATCAATTTTGATAAGCTTTACGACAGACGTATTTTTATACCCTCCATCATAGGATGGGGGTATATTAACTTTGTCATTCCGTTTGTAACACATCGAAATATTACTCTAAGACCCCATAAAGGTCGTCGTGGTGAAATTCTGAGTCGATATTAGCATGTCCGTCCGTCCGTCTGTTGAAATCACGCTAACTTCCGAACGAAACAAGCTATCTACTTGAAACTTGGCACAAGTAGTTGTTATCGATGTAGGTCGGATGGTATTGAAAATGGGCCATATCCGTCCACTTTTACGTATAGCCCCCATATAAAGGGACCCTCAGATTTGGCTTGTGGAGCCTCTAAAAGAAGCATATTTCATCCGATCCGGCTGAAATTTGGTACATGGTGTTGGTATATGGTCTCTAACAACCATACAAAAATTGGTCCACATCGGTCCATAATTATATAAAGCCCCCATATAAACCGATCCCCAGATTTTGTTTGCGGAGCCTAAAAGAGAAGCAAATTTCATCCGATCCGGCTGAAATTTGGTACATGGTGTTGGTATATGGTCTCTAACAACCATGCAAAAATTGGTCCACATTGGTCCATAATTATATGTAGCCCCCATATAAACCGATTCCCAGATTTGCGGAGCCTCATAGAGAAGAAAGTTTCATCCGATCCGGCTGAAATTTGATACATGATTTTGGTATATGGTCCCTAACAACCATGCAAAAATTGGTCCATATAAGTCCTTAATTATATATAGCCCCCATATAAACCGATCCCCCGATTTGGCTTACGGAGCCTCTAAGAGAAGCATATTTCATCCGGTCCGGCTGAAATTTGGTACATGGTGTTGGTATATGGTCTCTAACAATCATGCAAAAATTGGTCCACATCGGTCCATAATTATATATAGCCCCCATATAAACCGATCCCCAGATTTGGCTTGCGGAGCCTCAAAGAGAAGCAAATTTCATCCGATCCGGCTGAAATTTGGTACATTGTGTTAGTATAAGGTCTTTAACAACCATGCAAAAATTGGTCCACATCGGTCCATAATTATATATGGACCCCATATAAACCGATCTCCAGATTTGGCTTGCGCAGCCTCAAAGAGACGCAAATTGCATCCGATCCGGCTGAAATTTGGTACATGGTGTAGGTATATGGTCTCTAACAACCGTGCAAAAATTGGTCCACATCGGTCCATAATTATATAAAGCGCCCATATAAACCGATCCCCAGATTTGTGTTCCGGAGCCTCAAAGAGAAGCAAATTTCATGCGATCCGCCTGAAATTTGGTACATGATATTGGTATATGGTTTCTAACAACCATGCAAAAATTGGTCCACATCGGTTCATAATTATATATAGCCCCCATATAAACCGATCCCCAGATTTGGGTTGCGAAGTCTCCAAGAGAAGCAAATTTCATCCAATCCGGTTGTAATTTGGAACATGGTGTTAGTATATGATCTTTAACAAGCGTGCCAGAATTGGTCCATATCGGTCCATAATTATATATAGCCCCCATATAAACCGATCCCCAGAGTTGGCTTGTGGAGCCTCTAATAGAAGCATATTTCATCCGATCCGGCTGAAATTTGGTACATGATGTTGGTATATGGTCTCTAACAACCGTGCAAAAATTGGTCCACATCGGTCCATAATTATATAAAGCGCCCATATAAACCGATCCCCAGATTTGTGTTCCGGAGCCTCAAAGAGAAGCAAATTTCATCCAATCAGGTTGTAATTCGGAACATGGTGTTAGTATATGATCTTTAACAACCGTGCCAGAATTGGTCCATATCGGTCCATAATTATATATAGCCCCCATATAAAACGTTCTCCAGATTTGACCTCCGGAGCCTCTTGGAGGAGCAAAATTCATCCGATCCGGTTCAAATTAGGAACGTGGTGTTAGTATATGGTCGCTAACAACCATACCAAAATTGGTCCAATCACACAAAAATTGGTCCATATCGGTTCATAATCATGGTTGCCACTAGAGCCAAAAATAATCTACCAAAATTTTATTTCTATAGAAAATTTTGTCAAAGTTTTATTTCTATAGAAAATTTTGTCAAAATTTTATTTCTAGAGAAAATTTTGTTAAAATTTTATTCGGTTCATAATAAAATTTTCATCATTGTCAAAATTTTATTTCTATAGAAAATTTTGTTTAAATTTTATTCGGTTCATAATCATGGTTGCCACTCGAGCCAAAAATAAACTACCAAGATTTTATTTCTATAGAAAATTTTGTCAAAAATTTATTTCTATAGAAAGTTTTGTGAAAATTTTATTTCTATAGAAAATTTTGTTAAAATTTTATTTCTGTAGAAAATTTAGTCAAAATTTTATGTCTACTTTGTCAAACTGAATTATATACGTATTGGATCGATCTTTTTATACCCTCCATCATAGGTTGGGGGTATATTAACTTTGTCATTCCGTTTGTAACACATCGAAATATTGCTCTACGACCCCATAAAGTATATATATTCTGGGTCGTGGTGAAATTCTGAGTCGATCTAAGCATGTCCGTCCGTCCGTCCGTCCGTCTGTTGAAATCACGCTAACTTCCGAACGAAACAAGCTATCGACTTGAAACTTGGCACAAGTAGTTGCTATCGATGTAGGTCGGATGGTATTGAAAATGGGCCATATCGGTCCACTTTTACGTATAGCGCCCATATAAAGGCACCCTCAGATTTGGCTTGTGGAGCCTCTAACAGAAGCATATTTCATCCGATCCGGCTGAAATTTGGTACATGGTGTTTGCGTATGGTCTCTAACAACCATGCAAAAATTGGTCCACATTGGTCCATAATTATATATAGCCCCCATATAAACCGATCCTTAGATTTGGCTTGCGGAGCCTAAAACAGAAGTAAATTTCATCCGATCCGGCTGAAATTTGGTACATGGTGTTGGTATATGGTCTCTAACAACCGTGCAAAAATTGGTCCACATCGGTCCATAATTATATATAGCCCCCATATAAACCGATCCCCAGATTTGGCTTGCGGAGCCTCAAAGAGAAGAAAATTTCATCCGATCCGGCCGAAATTTGGTACATGATGTTGGTATATGGTCTCTAACAACCATGCAAAAATTGGTCCATATCGGTCCTTAATTATATATAGCCCCCATATAAACCGATCCCCAGAGTTGGCTTGTGGAGCCTCTAATAGAAGCATATTTCATCCGATCCGGCTGAAATTTGGTACATGGTGTTGGTATATGGTCTCTAACAACCATGCAAAAATTGATCCACATCGGTCCATAATTATAGATAACCCTCACCGTGGTGCAATGGTTAGCATGCCCGCCTTGCATACACAAGGTCGTGGGTTCGATTCCTGCTACGACCGAACACCAAAAAGTTTTTCAGCGGTGGATTATTCCACCTGAGTAATGCTGGTGACATTTCTGAGGGTTTCAAAGCTTCTCTAAGTGGTTGCACTGCAATGTGGAACGCCGTTCGGACTCGGCTATAAAAAGGAGGTCCCTTGTCATTGAGCTTAACATGGAATCGGGCAGCACTCAGTGATAAGAGAGAAGTTCACCACTGTGGTATCACAATGGACTGAATAGTCTAAGTGAGCCTGATACATCGGGCTGCCACATAACCTAACCTAACCTAACCTAACCCCCATATAAACCGATCCCCAGATTTGACTTGCGGAGCCTCAAAGAGAAGCAAATTTCATCCGACCCGGCTGAAATTTGGTACATGATGTTGGTATATGGTCTCTAACAACCATGCAAAAATTGGTCCACATCGGTTCATAATTATATATAGCCCCCATATAAACCAATCCCTAGATTTGGCTTGCGAAGTCTCCAAGAGAAGCAAATTTCATCCAAGCCGGTTGTAATTTGGAACATGGTGTTAGTATATGATCTTTAACAACCGTGCCAGCATTGGTCCATATCGGTCCATAATTATATATAGCCCCCATATAAAACGTTCTCCAGATTTGACCTCCGGAGCCTCTTGGAAGAGCAAAATTCATCCGATCCGGTTCAAATTAGGAACGTGGTGTTAGTATATGGTCGCTAACAACCATACCAAAATTGGTCCAATCACACAAAAATTGGTCCATATCGGTTCATAATCATGGTTGCCACTAGAGCCAAAAATAATCTACCAAAATTTTATTTCTATAGAAAATTTTGTCAAAATTTTATTTCTATAGAAAACTTTGTCAAATTTTATTTCTAGAGAAAATTTTGTTAAAATTTTATTCGGTTCATAATCATGGTTGCCTCTCGAGCCACAAATAATCTACCAAGATTTTATTTCTATAGAAAATTTTGTAAAAAGTTTATTTCTATAGAAAATTTTGTTAAAATTTTATTTCTGTAGAAATTTTTGTCAAAATTTTCTTTCTATAGAATATTTTGTCAAAATTTTTATTTCTATAGAAAATTTTGTGAAAATTTTATTTCTATAGAAAATTTTGTTAAAATTTTATTTCTGTAGAAAATTTTGTCAAAATTTTATGTCTACTTTGTCAAACTGAATTATATACGTATTGGATCGATCTTTTTTGATTTAATATATACCACGTATGGACTTACATACAATTTAGAAGATGGTGTTAGGAGGTTTTAAGATACCTTGCCATCGGCAAGCGTTACCGCAACTTAAGTAATTCCCAGCAAAAACTGGGTAAGCACTAGTGATTCTTTCAGTAATACCGGTAATCAAAAAGTTACTACTTGCAGTATTACCTGGGATTTAAAAATAATAACTTACCTGTGTGGGCAAAAAGTGATTCTTTCTATTAATACCGGTAATCAAAATCGTATCTTGAGGTCCGGGTTCGGCTCTACAGTGGGCACATTTAATAGTAGCGATAAGTAATGCCAAATTACATTTCAGGAAAAAATTGCCAATAAAATATACTTTGTTTTCTAAAGTTGTATAGTACATAAGTTATTACAAAATAACATCATTGAATAGATCCATGTCGTGGAGCGTGGAATAGTGTGTTGGATTACAAAACAACAAGGGTGAGTTCACACTTTTTGGGCATTTTTATGGTAAAGATATTATTTTTGGAGAGCTGGTATGCTTGCGAAGAAGTACTTATTTTTCGACTGCTGGTATGCTTGCACGGAAGTACTTTCTCCAATGTCATGCCCGTGTAAAAGTTTTACTACTGATATATGTACGAGGAAGTTGTTACCAATTTGGCGCATGCATACTTGTACTCATACCTGGTAATAGGAGTTTTTGCTGGGTTCGATTGTGGATGGCAGTGTTTTGAAGAAGTTTCTACGCAATCCATGATGGAGGGTACATAAGCTTCGGCCTGGCCGAACTTACGGCCGTATATACTTGTTTTATTTTCGACATGTTTCTATTGAAATATGCCAGAATAATTGTTTCTACATATTTCAAAGCTCAATTGAAACATTAATAATGATTCCCACAATTATGCGGGACATTTTTGCAGCAAATACACCTGGTTGTAAAGTTTTTTTCCTCATATTCATAAAAGTTAAGGTAAACTTTAAATCTACTATTACCATACAAATTCCTGCAAGAAAAAATTAAGGAAATAAAGTTTTGAAAGTGGTATTTTTTAACATCAAATAACTACAATAAAAAATATCGAATTGATAGGATCATAAAATTATTAAACGCGCGAGATAAACAAATCTGTTATTTATTAATGGAATGGAATAACATTTACGAAAATTGGACAACAATAGGTTTGTTTGGGTAATTTTCCAATAAAAGTTATTCAGTATTAACTTACAAGACAGTAAGAATGGGTTTTACTCCCTTGGGTAAAATTAGCAAAAATGTACACGTTCACGAATTTATTATGAATTCAGAGGATTTAAGCTAATTAAAACGAAACATATTGATATTTATTGTTTTTGTTGTTTTCGTTCAGTCGTTTTGTTTTTAAATGCATATATCATCTGTGATGCGCATTTAGACTGATTGTCTGTACGAAGTACACATAGTGTACCGTAGTACATGTAATGATATAATGGCATTATTTATTAGCCTATCATTACCAGTTATTTTTATGGTGTATGGAAACGTGAAAATGTTTCTTTCTTTTTTTGGACATGTTGGATTGGCTTAAGCTCGTTCTTTGCAATATAAGAATGACTTACCAACATAGTCTAATAATTGAGATCAGTAGATCGTCCAATAAAGGGAACTGATGAGGATGTGGAAATCCGAAACAGCCGTCTTCCCAACCATTTTGGACAACATTTTCACGTTTCCATACACCATAAAAATAACTGGTAATGATAGGCTAATAAATAATGCCATTATATCATTACATGTACTACGGTACACTATGTGTACTTCGTACAGACAATCAGTCTAAATGCGCATCACAGATGATATATGCATTTAAAAACAAAACGACTGAACGAAAACAACAAAAACAATGGAAACAGGCAGCATACGGCCATCGAATGTCATTGTATGGCATTCAATCTCCAGTGAATCAGTTGCCGACGGCAACATACTGGAGTGGTGTAATTGGAAGGTGAAAATGTTTTCTACTGCCTTTCTTTTTTTGGACATGTTGGATTGGCTTAAGCTCGTTCTTTGCAATATAAGAATGACTTACCAACATAGTCTAATAATTGAGATCAGTAGATCGTCCAATAAAGGGAACTGATGAGGATGTGGAAATCCGAAACAGCTGTCTTCCCAACCATTTTGGACAACATTTTCACGTTTCCATAAAAATAACTGGTAATGATAGGCTAATAAATAATGCCATTATATCATTACATGTACTACGGTACACTATGTGTACTTCGTACAGACAATCAGTCTAAATGCGCATCACAGATGATATATGCATTTAAAAACAAAACGACTGAACGAAAACAACAAAAACAATGGAAACAGGCAGCATACGGCCATCGAATGCCATTGTATGGCATTCAATCTCCAGTGAATCAGTTGCCGACGGCAACATACTGGAGTGGTGTAATTGGAAGGTGAAAATGTTTTCTACTGCCTTTCTTTTTTTGGACATGTTGGATTGGCTTAAGCTCGTTCTTTGCAATATAAGAATGACTTACCAACATAGTCTAATAATTGAGATCAGTAGATCGTCCAATAAAGGGAACTGATGAGGATGTGGAAATCCGAAACAGCTGTCTTCCCAACCATTTTGGACAACATTTTCACGTTTCCATAAAAATAACTGGTAATGATAGGCTAATAAATAATGCCATTATATCATTACATGTACTACGGTACACTATGTGTACTTCGTACAGACAATCAGTCTAAATGCGCATCACAGATGATATATGCATATTGATATTTTCTAATAATATGACTTAGATATCTTTGCAGTCGCTCAGAAGTATAATTAAAATGAAGACAATTAAATTAATATGCATTTTAAGGGAAATAAAACGTTTAAGTTTGTTAAATTTCAATGAAAAATGTGACTTTTGATACAACTGTTTTTCATATATTTGGGAGTAAAAATTATATGTTTGGAACTTAAATTTTTTAATGCAATATTTGTAAGTTGAAGCATATAATGTTCACAAACTAGCATAACATGTTTGGGACATATATGTTTATATGTTAGAACATATTATGTTTGAGACATTAACTGTTTGTAAATATAATATGCGTAGGTGCAAACATATATTAATTTAAAAATAGCCTATGAACATATATATGTTTTTAGAAAGAATTACCTAGAGAGTATTGTGCAAGTAAAATAATGGAAGTAACCAATTGGCGCCTTAAAAATATATCCACACAAAGAAAAATTTCATTAAAATTTTTTTTCTACCGGTGTATGCCCTAAGTTGAAACATAATATGTTTGAACAATACAAACAATATTTTGTTTGGACCAATCCTGAAAATATATATACTTGAACCAAAATTTGTTTGGGGTATATGTTACAGAAGCGTGTGTGGAAAGTTTGGGGAAATCATCGCTGACGTTGTGCGACTTTTGCTTAAATCGGAATATATATACATAGTGCTTTATAGTTTTGAACCAATTTAGATGAAATTCGACATAGTTAGAGATAATGTTAATTCTATTTAACTGTCCAAACTTTCACGTAGTAGTAGTATTCTTCTTTATTGAATATTTCTTCAAATGTTACATAATTATATTCAGTAAATGTACATAAATTTCAATACAAGAAGGTGAAATTAATAACGACAATGTAAACAAGTATATACGGCCGTAAGTTCGGCCAGGCCGAAGCTTACGTACCCTCCATCATGGATTGCGTAGAAACTTCTTCTAAACACTGACATCCACAATCGAATTACTTAAGTTGCGGTAACGCTTGCCGATGGCAAGGTATCTTATAACCTCCTAACACCATCTTCTAAATTGTATGTAAGTCCATACGTGGTATATATTAAATCAAAAAAGATCGCTCCAATACGTATATAATTCAGTTTGACAAAGTAGACATAAAATTTTTACAAAATTTTCTACAGAAATAAAATTTTAACAAAATTTTCTATAGAAATAAAATTTTCACAAAATTTTCTATAGAAATAAAAATTCTGACAAAATATTCTATACAAAGAAAATTTTAACAAAAATTTCTACAGAAATAAAATTTTAACAAAATTTTCTATAGAAATAAACTTTTTACAAAATTTTCTATAGAAATAAAATGTTGGTAGATTATTTTTGGCTCTAGTGGCAACCATGATTAAGAACCGATATAGACCAATTTTTGTGTGATTGGACCAATATTGGTATGGTTGTTAGCGACCATATACTAACACCACGTTCCTAATTTGAACCGGATCGGATGAATTTTGCTCTTCCAAGAGGCTCCGGAGGTCAAATCTGGAGAACGTTTTATATGGGGGCTATATATAATTATGGACCGATATGGACCAATTCTGGCACGGTTGTTAAAGATCATATACTAACACCATGTTCCAAATTACAACCGGCTTGGATGAAATTTGCTTCTTTTGGAGACTTCGCAAGCCAAATCTGGGGATCGGTTTATATGGGGGCTATATATAATTATGAACCGATGTGGACCAATTTTTGCATGGTTGTTAGAGACCATATACCAACATCATGTACCAAATTTCAGCCGGGTCGGATGAAATTTGCTTCTCTTTGAGGCTCCGCAAGTCAAATCTGGGGATCGGTTTATATGGGGGTTATATATAATTATGGACCCATGTGGGTCAATTTTTGCATGGTTGTTAGAGACCATATACCAACACCATGTACCAAATTTCAGCCGGATCGGATGAAATATGCTTCTATTAGAGGCTCCACAAGCCAACTCTGGGGATCGGTTTCTATGGGGGCTATATATAATTAAAGACCGATATGGACCAATTTTTGCATGGTTGTTAGAGACCATATACCAACATCATGTACCAAATTTCGGCCGGATCGGATGAAAGTTTCTTCTCTTTGAGGCTCCGCAAGCCAAATCTGGGGATCGGTTTATATGGGGGCTATATATAATTATGGACCGATGTGGATCAATTTTTGCATGGTTGTTAGAGACCATATACCAACACCAAGTACCAAATTTCAGCCGGATCGGATGAAATTTGCTTCTCTTTTAGGTTCCGCAAGTCAAATCTGGGGATCGGTTTATATGGGGGCTATATATAATTATGGACCGATGTGGATCAAATTTTGCATCGTTGTTAGAGACCATATACCAAAACCATGTACCAAATTTCGGCCGGATCGGATGAAATTTGCTTCTCTTTTAGGCTCCGCAAGCCAAATCTGGGGATCGGTTTATATGGGGGCTATATATAATTATGGACCGATATGGACCAATTTTTGCATGGTTGTTGGAGACCATATACCAACACCATGTACCAAATTTCAGCCGGATCGGATGAAATTTGCTTCTGTTTTAGGCTCCGCAAGCCAAATCTGGGGATCGGTTTATATGGGGGCTATATATGATTATGGACCGATGTGGACCAATTTTTGCATGGTTGTTAGAGACCATACGCAAACACCATGTACCAAATTTCAGCCGGATCGGATGCAATATGCTTCTGTTAGAGGCTCCACAAGCCAAATCTGAGGGTGCCTTTATATGGGGGCTATACGTAAAAGTGGACCGATATGGCCCATTGTCAATACCGTCCGACCTACATCGATAACAACTACTTGTGCCAAGTTTCAAGTCGATAGCTTGTTTCGTTCGGAAGTTAGCGTGATTTCAACAGACGGACGGACGGACGGACGGACATGCTTAGATCGACTCAGAATTTCACCACGACCCAGAATATATATACTTTATGGGGTCTTAGAGCAATATTTCGATGTGTTACAAACGGAATGACAAAGTTAATATACCCCCATCCTATGATGGAGGGTATAAAAAGCTAAAAATAGCTAAAACGGTAATGAAAAAAGTCAGAAAAAAAGCTAAAAGCTAAATGCATTTTTTTCCCGCATAAACATTTGTCGGATCTGTTCATATCTTGGAGCGGATACCGCCAGCAGTATCCCATCTAGCCATATCAAATCACTCAGATCAGAGACATTACTTTTTCTATTCGTTGTATCGTATCTGTATACTTTTTCGCTTGGACATGTATTAAATCTCTTTATTGGAATTCTTGTTTACTTTTAATTTCCAAAGAATTTGTACATTGTAAAAGTTCTCCTTTTTTTCCTGGCCTATATTGTCCACTTTGCCAACGTTTTTATTCTCTGCCTTCTTGTTATTCTCCATGACTATAGGAATAATTAAGTATTGTTTTAACTCGAGCATTCTTCACGTCTCCTCAACTATGCAATGTGAAACTTGTCCGTTGTTACAATGGGGATTCAGCGGAAAAATTCTCTCTTCTTTATTTCTTTCGTTGATTGTTGATTCGGTTATTTGTATTTTTATTGTTTTTAAGTTTTTCTCAGCATTGGAGAGAAAAAGGCAATAAAAAAACACAAATTTAAAAAGTTCTGAGAACCCAATTAGACAGGATTTCAAAAAATTTTTCTTTGCCTTTTTTAAAAGAATGTACTGAAGGCTACATAGAGATAAACACTAGGATAAGCTTCTATGTGACAACCTTTGATGGCCAAAGGTTGATTACTCATTCCAGATGGTTTGAATGATTTAGACATATATTTGGCACATACACTGTTAGAAAAGTATGGTTTTCATATGTTATATAAACAAAATGTGTTTCGGGCACAATTTTTTTAACACAATATATTTAAGTGCAAAAATGTAATGTTTCTAAACCAGCATTAAATATTTGGAACACATATGTTAAATGTTAGAATATATTATGTTTGAGACAAGAATGTTTCATAAAAATAATATGTGTGAATGTAAACACATATAAATTTACAAATTTAGAGTAAACATATATATGTTGTGATATTTTATTCAGGGAGCGACAGAGAGAGAGGAAGTAATAGAGATGGAAACCGGGAGGGTTGATGAAAGTTATCAACATAACACAGCGAGAGAATCAAAAAAAAGAGTAATTTCTGTGAAACTGCTTGTATATTGTTTCGGAAAACTGTTTTATGTGTTCATTTGTTTTGGCTATGCGCTTACCATGTTAATAAGGCTTCGCCAAAAATTTGATATGCTTAATATATATTAAAAACAGAACTGGTTCGAAATGGCCTGTGACAGGTTTTAAGTCGATAGCTTCTTTTGCTTTCAACAGACATATTTTATTGTGTGTTTAAATTTCTTCGGCATATCTTTGAAAAAGTGTTTGATAACAAGTATATAGAGCCGTAAATTCAGCCGGCCGAATCTTATGTACCCTCCACCATGGATTACGTAGAAACTTCTACGAAAAACTCTCATCTGCAATCGAATTACTTGGGTTGTGGTAATACTTACCGATGGCAAGGTATCTTAAAACTTCATAACACCTTCCAAACTGTAAGTTAGTCCATATGTGGTATATATTAGACAAGAAAGGTATATATAGGTAAGTCTACAAACAATTAGGAATCGATATGGACTTTTGCGCGGTAATTAGAGAGCCAGAATTGAAATATGGGGGTCGCTTTATATGGGGGCTATATACAATTATGAACCGATATGGAACAATTTTGGTGTGATTGGGGATCGGTTTATCTGAGGGCTATATATAACTATAGTCAGATATGGACCTAGTTTGGCATGGTTGTTAGCGGCCATTTACTAGCACAATGTACAAATTTCAACTGAATCGGATGAAATTTGCTCCTCCAAGAGCTCCAAAACCAAATCTGGGGATCGGACCAATATGGACCAATTTTTGGTATGGTTGTTAAAGACCATATACTAACACCACGTACTAAATTTCTACCGGGTCGGATGAATTTTGCTTCTCCAAAAGGGTCTGGAGGTCAAATCTGGGGACCGGTTTATATAGGGGCTATATATAATTGTGGATCGATATGGACTAATTTTTGAAAGGTTGTTAGTGTCCACATACTTACACAAACTACAAAATTTCAACTGAATGTGACGAAATTTGCTTTTCCAAGAGGCTCCGGAAAAGCAAATGTTTGTAAGAGACCGTAGACTAACACAATGTTCCAAATTTCAACCGGATCGGATGAATTTTGCTCCTCCAGGAGGCTCTGGAGGTCAAACCTGAGGATCGGTTTACATGGGGGCTACCGCATCGGATGAAATTTGCTTCTCTAAAGGGCTCCGAAAACCAGATCTGGGGGTCGGTTTATAATGGGGCTATACCTAAAAGTGGTCCTAGATGGCCCATTTGCAATACCATCCGACCTACATCAATAACAACTACATATGCCAAGTTTCAAGTCGATAGATTGTTTCGTTCGGAATTTAGCTTGATTCCAACAGACGGACGGGCAGGCGTAGCTCGACTCAGAATTTCACCACGACCCAGAAAATATACTTTATGGGGTCTTAGAGCAATATTTCGATGTGTTACTAACGGAATGACAAAGTTAATATACCCCCATCTGTATATTATGATATTCTTCTATATATTCTTCACCTTGGTTTCGTAAAAATAAAAATTTTCACTTAACGCTCCAATACCCCAAATTTTTGGCCAGCTGATTAAATATTTAATGTTAACGACACAAAAGCAAGAAAATTAAAAAAGAAAATTTTATACGGTAAAATTCAGTATATGCTGCAAAGCCCCTTGAACAGTTTCGACAAAGTTTTCTTTTTATTTTACCCATTTTTGTTGTCTTAAGGCGTGTTTTACTAAAAGCATCCTTATATAATGAAGCCTAAATCTAAACAAATCTAGTTACTATGGAATTAGATCTAATCAGATCTCAACATTGGCCTAGATCTATAACGTTGAAAAGATCATAGCCTGACCAATAATAACGATTAGAAACATTGCATGTGTAAATGCTTTAAAGTCATAGTCATAAATATTTCGACATTTTATTTTCAGAAACGAGATATGTGAAATATTTTCAATCGTTAAAAAAACATACACATAATAATTTAAACAAGTACATACGGCCGCAAGTTCGGCCAGGCCGAATCTTATGTACCCACCACCATGGATTGCGTAGAAACTTCTACGAAAGACTGTGATTTAGTCCATACATGGTATATATTAGACAAAAAAGTTATGTATAGTTAAGTCTACAAATAATTACGAATCGATATGAACTTTTTGTACGTAGAGAGCCAGAATTGAAATATGGGGGTCGCTTATATGGGGGCTATATACAATTATGAACTTGATATGGACCAATTTTTGTGTGATTGGGGATCGATTTATCTGAGGGCCATATATAACTATAGACCGATATGGACCTAGTTAGGCATGGTTGTTAACGACCATATACTAGCACAATGTACCAAATTTCAACTCACTCGGATGAAATTTGCTCCTCCAAGAGGTTCCAAAACCAAATCTCGGGACCGGTTTATATGGGGCTATGTACGATTATGGACTGATATGGACCACTTTTGGCATGGTTGTTAAATATCATATACCACCACGTACCAAATTTAAAGCAGATCGGATGAATTTTGCTTCTCCAAAAGGCACCGGAGGTCAAATCTGGGGATCGGTTTATATGGGAGCTATATATAATTATGGACTGATAGGAACCAATTCCTGCATGGTTGTTGGATACCATATACTAACATCACGTACCAAATTTCAACCGAATGGCAAGAATTTTGCTCTTCCAAGGGGCTCTGGAGGTCAAATCTGGGGATCGGTTTATATGGGGCCTATATATAATTATGGACCGATATGGACCAATTTTTGCATAGGAGTTTGAGGCCATATATTAACACCACATACCAAATTTCAACTGAATCAGATGAATTTTGTTCTTCCAAGAGGTTCCGGAGATCAAATCTGGTGATCGGTTTATATGGGGGCTATATATAATTATGAACCGATGTGGACCAATTTTTGCATGGTTGTTATAGACCATATACTAACATCACGTACAAAATTTCAGCCGGATCGGATGAAATTTGCTTCTCTTAGCGGCCTCGCAAGCCAAATCGCGGGATCGGTTTATATGGGGGCTATATATAATTATGGACCGATGTCGACCAATTTTTGCATGGTTGTTAGAGACCATATACTAACACCATGTACCAAATTTCAGCCGGATCGGATGAAATTTGCTTCTCTTAGAGGCCTCGCAAGCCAAATCGGGGGATCGGTTTATATGGGGGCTATATATAATTATAGACCGATGTGGACCAATTTTTGCATGGTTGTTAGAGACCATATACTGACACCATGTACCAAATTTCAGCCGGATCGGATGAAATTTGCTTCTCTTAGGGGCCTCGCAAGCCAAATCGGGGGATCGGTTTATATGGGGGCTATATATAATTATGGACCGATGTGGACCAATTTTTGAATGGTTGTTAGAGACTATATACTAACATCATGTACCAAATTTCAGTCGGATCGGATGAAATTTGCTTCTCTTAGAGGCCTCGCAAGCCAAATTTTGGGGTCCGTTTATATGGGGGCTATACGTAAAAGTGGACCGATATGGCCCATTTGCAATACCATCTGACCTACATCAATAACAACTATTGTGCCAAGTTTCAAGTCGATAGCTTGTTTCGTTAGGAAGTTAGCGTGATTTCAACAGACGGACGGACGGACGGACATGCTCAGATCGACTCAGAATTTCACCACGACCCAGAATATATATACTTTATGGGGTCTTAGAGCAATATTTCGATGTGTTACAAACGGAATGACAAAGTTAATATACCCCCCATCCTATGGTTGTGGGTATAAAAACAAGTAAGTAAAGTATAATGTCGGGCGAAGCCGACTACATTATACCCTTCACCACTAAAGGGTGATACGGTCAAAATTTGGTCAATATAAATTTGACGTATTTCTTTCAATTTTGCATTTAAAAAACCTGAACACCCCTCATTTTGAAGGTGTGTGTGTGTAGAAAGCCAGGAAGTCTGGATCGGGGGGAAATCGGAAACCGGAAGCCGCTGAGACGACAAAGAGAGTTGCCGGTAATTTCAAGCGAAACCCTAACCTCTCTTTCCGAGATGCCGCAAATAAGCTGGGTGTATCGTCTACAACCGTGCATCGAGCCAAAAATCGAGCCGGACTATCGACTTACAAGAAGGTAGTGACTCCAAATTGCGATGATAAACAAAATACGACGGCCAAAGCGCGATCCCGGAGGCTGTACACGACGATGCTGACGAAGTTTGACTGCGTGGTAATGGACGACTAAACCTATGTCAAAGCCGACTACAAGCAGCTTCCGGGACAGGAGTTTTATACGGCAAAAAGAAGGGGAAAGGTAGCAGATATTTTCAAGCACATAAAACTGTCAAAGTTCGCAAAGAAATATCTGGTTTGGCAAGCCATCTGTACCTGTGGCTTGAAAAGCAGCATTTTCATAGCTTCCGGGACTGTCAACCAAGAAATTTACGTGAAAGAGTGTTTGAATAAACGTCTGCTGCCTTTCCTGAAGAAACACGGTTGTTCCGTACTGTTTTGGCCGGATTTGGCATCTTGCCATTACGGTAAAAAGGCCATGGAGTGGTACGCCGCCAACAACGTGCAGGTGGTTCCCAAGGACAAGAACCCTCCCAACACGCTAGAGCTCCGCCCAATTAAGAAATACTGGGCTATTGTCAAGCGGAACCTAAAGAAGACCAAGAAACAACTGCTAAGGACGAGCAGCAGTTCAAGGCAAACTGGCTTTCTGCGACGAAGAAGGTGGACAAGGTGGCTGTACAAAATCTGATGGCAGGTGTCAAGCGTGAGGCCCGGCAATTCGGATTTGAAAAAGCGAAAGCCTAACTGAATATTTTTCCTGAATTTTATACTAATTGAATTTGAAAAAGAAATTTAATTTGATTTTTTAAATAAACGATTTCACCGACTTACACGCGTTTTTCCTTGACCAAATTTTGAGCGTAGGCAAACAGTTGTGTTACCATCTCAACTATTTCAAAATTTTTATATAAAGGTTTGCATTTCCAGATACAAATACTTTTAATGGAGACAAAATTTTGTACTTCTACAAAAAACTCTAGTATTAAAATTTAAATCGGCTAACGCCCTGGGATGAAACACAATGTTTGTAAAAAAACAATTAAGGAAAGTCTAAAGTCGGGCGGAGCCGACTATACCACTATGTATACCAACATGTTTGATACCATCTTAACACCTTCAAATTTGTTAGGATCCACACTCTTGGAAAAATATGTTTTTCATATGTTCCGATATAAACAAAATGTGTTTCGGGCACAATTTTAAAACACAATATATTTGAGTGCAAACAGGTAATGTTCCTAAACTAACACTAAATGTTTGGGACATCTATGTTAATATGTTAGAATATATTATGTTTGGGGCATGAATGTTTCATAAAAATCATATATGTGAATGCAAACATATATAAATTTACAAATTTCGACTAAACATACGTATGTTGTGATATTTTATTCAAAGCGACAGAGAGAGTAAAGAGAAAGAAATAGAGATGGAAACCGGGAGAGTTGACGAAAGATATCAACATAACACAGCGAAAGAATCAAAAGACAAAAATTTCTGTGAAACCGCTCGTATGTTATTTCGGAAAACTGTTTTATGATAAGGCGAAAAATTTGATTTGATGCTTAAGACTAAATATTATTTAATTTGAACAAAGAGAATAGATATTCGGAACCAAGAGAATAGACATTTGAAAAACAAACAGCATATGTTTTCGCCTTGAGAGCAGCATTTTATGTATGTGTGGACATGTGTTTTGTTTATCATTTTGGCAATATGGGCACAATTTTTTCTTGGTTCGTTAAAAGAAATCAAGGGTCTTCATAAAAATAACGAAAGGGCACTATACTCTTTTTAGAGTTTGGACAGTAAAATGAAATAATGAGGAAATAGTGAAAAATTACACAGTAAAATGTATAAAAACAAAGTTTAGTTCCACTTTATTAATAAGTAGTCCACGAAGAGTTGACGGACATCTTAAAATATAAAAGCGGGCATTAAGTTCCAGTTTTTCAGCTAAAACAATTTAACAAGTTTATTTTCTTTAAAATGAATTATTAACGAAAAATAAAAGGCATTTTAGAGCGATGGTGTTAAATGCTAGTGAAAAACTGTTCACGCCTAAATAAATGTATGTTTATATTATAAAATTATTTATGTATGTTTATACTCGACTCCATGTTCTTCTTTTGTTAGAGTTTTTGAATTCCTTCCAAATTTTAAAGTTTTGTACGAAAAACAGTTTTTTATTACAAAATTGTTATTTTTGCAATAAAAAATAATATTTTATCGAAAAGCTCAGTCCATTTCGTTTATATCAAGTTTCATTATAAAAAGTTAATTTAGTATAAATATAAATGTGTAAATTAAAAAAAAGGGTTCGGTCGGAGCAGGGATTGAACCCACGACCCTTTGCATGCAAGGCAGACATGCTAACCACTGCTCCACGTGGCAAACAAATGTATGTTTCTGTTAAATAATGTTATGTTTGCATGGCCTCGTGGGCGCTGCAAACTATGCTATATAAATGTAACTTATAACGATAATTATCTGCTGGTGACTATAACTGCTACGTAGCCCAGTGGATAGTGTGTTGGCTTACAAACTGTATGGTACTCGGTTCGATTCTCCGTGCAGGCGAAAGGTATAATTTAAAAATTTTATAAAAGTGAATAATTTCTTCAACATTATTTGTATTACAGAAAAAGGTGCCAAGAACTAAAATATTTCGTGGAAGTGAAAATTACGAGTATGTTAGGGAATGAGCACAATCGTCTTTGGGAAAAATTCTTCCAAGCATATAATATTTTTGGGCTCAAAATGCTTCCAAACATATAATATGTTCACATAAAATAAACATATTCATGTTTCGGCAGTATCCAATAATATATGTGCTTGCTGCAAAATATGTTTGGAACATATGTTAAAGAAGCGATTTTTTTTTTGAGGGTGCATATACAAATATTTAAATATGAACCGATTTGGACAAAATATTTACACTTTCAGAAACTCTCTAGACTTTAAATTTAAATTGGTTAATGGCCAGGATGGACCACAATGTTAGTAAAAACAAGTAAGGAAAGTCTAAAGTCGGGCGGTGCCGACTATATTATACCCTGCACCACTTTGTAGATCTAAATTTTCGATACCATATCACATCCGTCAAATGTGTTGGGGGCTATATATAAAGGTTTATCCCAAATACATACATTTAAATATCACTCGATCTGGAAGAATTTGATAGACTTCTACAAAATCTATAGACTCAAAATTTAAGTCGGCTAATGCACTAGGGTGGAACACAACGTTAGTAAAAAATATGGCAAACGTTTAAATCTGAAGCAATTTTAAAGAAACTTCGAAAAAGTTTATTTATGATTTATCGCTCTATATATATATGTATTAGAAATTTAGGAAAATTAGAGTCATTTTACAACTTTTCGACTAAGCAGTGGCAATTTTACAAGGAAAATGTTGGTATATATATGGGAGCTATATCTAAATCTTAACCGATTTCAACCAAATTTGGCACGCATAGCAACAATGCTAATTCTACTCCCTGTGCAAAATTTCAACTAAATCGGAGTTAAAAATTGGCCTCTGTGGTCATATGAGTGTAAATCGGGCGAAAGCTATATATGGGAGCTATATCTAAATCTGAACCGATTTCAACCAAATTTGGGACGCATAGCTACAATGCTACTTCTACTCGCTGTGCAAAATTTCAACTAAATCGGAGTTAAAAATTGGCCTCTGTGGTCATATGAGTGTAAATCGGCCGAAAGCTATATATGGGAGCTATATCTAAATCTGAACCGATTTCAATAAAATTTTGCACACTTGACTAAAGTACTAATTGTTCTTCTTGTGCAAAATTTTAAGCAAATTAGGGTAAAACTCTGGCTTCTGGGGCCATATAAGTCCATATCGGGCGAAATATATATATGGGAGCTATATCTAAATCTGAACCGATTTCTTCCAAAATCAATAGGGATCTATTCTAAGCCAAAACACATACTTGTGCCAAATTTGAAGTCGATTGGGCTAAAACTGCGACCTAGACTTTGATTACAAAAATGTGTTCACGGACAGACGGACGTCGCTATATCGACTCAGGAGCCCAGCCTGAGCATTTTTGCCAAAGACACCATGTGTCTGTCTCGTCTCCTTCTGGGTGTTGCAAACATATGCACTAACTTATAATACCCCGTCCCACAGTGTGGAGCAGGGTATAAATATTGGAAATATGTAAATTGCATAAGATTTCGCAAATGTGCATTTATGATTTATCGGTCGATACATACAAATTAAAGTATAGGTAAATTTGAATCATTTTTGCGAGTTCTACTCCCTGTGCAAAATTTTACGTAACTCGGAGTAAAACTTTGGCCTCTGGGGTCATAGGAGTGTAAATCGGGCGAAAGCTATATATGGGAGCTATATCTGAACTGAGCAGTGTGTAGGATATGACTTAGATATGGGGAAATAATCAAAGAATTTTGTGTAAAGTGTGGGAATTTTTTTCATATGGAGCAAAATCCCATTGATAATGGGTCTAAAATATAAAACCGTCTACCATATTTCCCCAACTCTGGTGTACGTATATATGGGAGCTATATATAATCTGAACCGATTTTTACTAAATTTAATTCTGTAATCTCTGCAAAATTTTATGTAAATGGGAGTATAACTTTGGCCTCCGTGGTCATATGTGTGTAAATCGGGCGAAAGATATATATGGGAGCTATATCTAAATCTGAATCGATTTCAACCAAATTTGTCACACTTACCGATACCCATAAACGTACTCCTTGTGCAAAATTTGAAGCAATTCAGGGGAAAACTCTGGCTTTTGAGGCCATATAAGTCCAAATCGGACGAAAGATATATATGGAAGCTATATCTAAATCTGAACCGATTTGGCTGATATTTTGCAACTTTTTCGAGACTCATCAAATAGATGTACGGAATTTGAAGAAAATCGGTTGATAAACACGCCAATTATGACCAGATCGGAGATAAATATTTAAATGACAGCTATATCTAAATCTGATCCAATTTTTTCCAATAGCGATTGTCCTAGTTTCAAAAAACGACCCTATGCCAAATTTGAGGACGATCAGACTTAAACTACGACCTGTACTTTGCGCACAGAAATACATGAACAGACAGACAGACGGACATCGCTAAATCGACTCAGAATTTAATTCTAAGACGATCGGTATACTAAACAATGGGTCTCAGACTTTTCCTTCTTAGCGTTACATACAAATGCACGAACTTATTATACTCTGTACCACCGTAGTGGTGAAGGGTATAAATATGGGAAACATTTAAATCTGAAGCAATTTTAAAGAAACTTCGAAAAAGTTTATTTATGATTTATCGCTCGATATATATATGCATTAGAAGTTTAGGAAAATTAGAGTCATTTTTACAACTTTTCGACTAAGCAGTGGCGATTTTACAAGAAAAATGTTGGTCGAAATCAGAAAAACATATATATGGGAGCTAAATCTAAATCTGAACCAATGTCAACCAAATTTGGCACGCATAGCTACAATACTAATTCTACTCCTTGTGCAAAATTTCAACTAAATCGGAGTTAAAAATTGGCCTCTGTGGTCATATGAGTATATATATATATATATATATATATATATATATATATATATATATATATATATATATATATATATATATATATATATATATATATATATATATATATATATATATATATATATATATATATATATATATATATATATATATATCTTTCTTTCTTTTACCAACGCACGCAACTATTAAAGTAAGGAAACTTTCTCAAAACATCAGGGCCTCTGGTTGGTTGTTCTAAGATTACTTTTATAGAAAACGGACAAGTTGTAATTCTGAGACTACTTTAAAGGTATATATATATATATATATATATATATATATATATATATATATATATATATATATATATATATATATATATCTTTCTTTCTTTTACCAACGCACGCAACTATTAAAGTAAGGAAACTTTCTCAAAACATCAGGGCCTCTGGTTGGTTGTTCTAAGATTACTTTTATAGAAAACGGACAAGTTGTAGTTCTGAGACTACTTTAAAGGTGACTACAGCGGGAGGAAGAAGCTGGAAAGATTACATTGAGGAATCACAATGGATCTATAGCGGTCTAAGTGGGCATCAAATCAACACAAGATTGATTGACATAATCTAACCTAGTCTAACCTAACGACAGTTCTGAGTGAGTGAGACTCTAAAAGATTTTCGTGCATGAGTGAGCGTGAGTTATATCAAAACTATCGTTAGTGAGTAAAATGTTTCCATTGTGAGTGTGCGTGAGCGTAATTAATATATTACTAACGTGCACATGGGACATGATAGGGAGATGCCACCCTGCGCCGTTAAGACCTTAGTTGAGGAGCCACTAAAAACAAAGACAAAACTCATTATGGAATGCGATGCAAATGCACATCATAGTATTTGGGGAAGTAGTGATACTAATGCAAGGGGAGAGTCGCTAATAGAGTTTATTTTGCGTACTAACCTGGTAGTTTGCAATAAGGGAGATGCACCAACCTTCGTCACCAGAAACAGGCAAGAGCTTTTGGACGTCACGTTGACCTCTCCGGAACTGAATGATAAGATATCTGAGTGGCAAGTTTGAGGGAACATAGCTTCTCAGATCATCGCTACATCAGTTTCAGATTGGCTGTTCGTACTTCAAAGACCATATTTCCGCCAAATGTTAGGAACGCTGATTGGAATAGGTATAGGGAATCGTTCAATTTGATGATACCGGAAAAGCCAGAGACAAATATGAGCACTGTGCAAGATATCGAACACGCAGTGGAGCGGATTACTGAGGCCTTCAACATGTCACTGAAAGCTGCTTGCCCTAGAGGAAAGCCAAGGGGAAAAAATCGGCCGCCATGGTGGACTACAGAGTTAAGTAATATGAGGAAATCCTGCAGGAAGCTTTTTAACAAAGCAAAGTCCACAAGAGCTCCGGAGGATTGGGACACTTACAAGATGAATCTGAGAACTGAGAAGGTCTCAACAAAACTCTTGGGATGATTACTGTAGCAGTATTGAGAATTCGTCTTAGGCTTCCAGACTACGGAAGGTACTAGCATCCACTAACACCGCTCCAGGTTTCATTAAAAATTCGGAGGGAAATTGGACAACGTCCAGTGAGGAGAAGTTGGAAGTACTTTTGGACACACACTTCCCTGGAAATCAGATGGTTGAACCATGTTCTGGCGGTGTAACAGAGGCTCAGCGGTCATTTCCTATCGAGGAAATTGTGTCGGAATCTAGAATAAAATGGGCTTTAAATAGCATTGGACTATTCAAATTCCCCGGATTTGATGGAATTACTCAGGCGGAATTACAAGCAGTGGCTGAAAGAATTATCCCCTCTCACTCGAGTGCGAAGGATTTCCGGTCAATCAGCTTATCCTCATTCCTACCTAAGACTCTGGAGAGGATGATAGACATGTATCTTAGAACTAGCGTGGATTCAAGTTTGCTCTCGAAACGACAGCATGCATACTCGAAGGCAGGTCTATTGAGACCGCATTGCATGAACTAGTCAGCTTTATTGAAAGCTCACTATCTGTCAAAGAATACACAATCGTGGCGTTTCTAGACATCAAAGGGGCGTTCAACAACGTCCATCCGAGCTCGATATTAAATGGACTGACAACTTTGAATGTTGATCCAGGTATACTTAAGCTGTTAGACGAACTTCTAATAAAGAGACGTATTTCAGCTACACTTGGGCAAGCAAACATACAAAGGTATGTGAACAGAGGCACTCCCCAAGGAGGAGTTCTATCACCTCTTCTTTGGAATGTTGCTATAAACAACCTTCTGGTTTCCCTAGAAAAAGAAAGGATAAAAGTGGTGGCATACGCAGATGATGTGGCGCTGGCAGTCAAGGGAAAATTTCCATCCACAATCAGAGATATTATACAGAGAGCTCTCCGGATGACTGAGAAATGGGCGAAAGATAATGGTCTTGGTGTAAATCCAGCAAAGACAGAACTAGTCATGTACTGCAAAGATCGCAAAACTCCCACGGTTAGGCCCATTTCCTTAGGGGGTACTGAAATTCCCTTTGGTGAGTGTGCGAAATACCTTGGCGTTATTTTGGACAGGAATCTGAATTTTAGGCTTAATATTGAAGAGAGGGCGAGAAAAGCCACAGTAGCTTTGTACTCGTGCAACAAGGCAATGGGGAAAAAGTGGGCACTAAAACCAAAAATTGTGCATTGGCTATACACGGCAGTAGTTAGACCTATAATGCTATATGGTGTTGTAGTCTGGTGGCCGGCACTTCAGAAACCGACTTGTTTAGATAAAGTTCAGCGTATGGTGAGCTTATGTATCTCAGGCGCATTTAGTAAGACAGGAACAAACTCCCTTAATGTCATTGCCTTTAGACATTTTGGCCAAACAGTCAGCTGCATCAACGGCTGTGCGATTGCGCGAGCTATCGCTGTGGTCGGAAAAAATGTACGGTCATAGTTCGGTCCTCAAATGTGCCTAACGTAGTGGATTACACCCTGGCAAAACCACTTTTCGACAAAAAGTTTGAAACTCTAATTCCCAACAGTGAGGCGTGTTGTACACAGACCCCGGGGAATAAAGGATATATAGATTTCTATTCTGATGGCTCCAAATTGAATGGACAAGTGTGGTTCGGAGTATATTCTAAAGATCTGGAAATTCGAACAGCGAAAAGATTACCTAATCATTGTAGTGTTTTTCAGGCTGAAATATTGGCAATAGGAGAGGTGGTGAATTGGCTGAGAAGTAATGTTCCATCAAATATTGGCATTAATATATACTCAGACAGTCAACCTGCAATAAAATCCTTGGACTCTCTGTTCCTTAACTGGAAAACGGCCATCGACTGCCGCAAATCTCTCAACGAGATGGCCGAGCAGTACAATATTCACCTAATATGGGTGGCTGGCCATAGGAACATACCGGGGAACTGCGAAGCGGATGAGTTGGCAAGGCTAGGGACTACCTTACATATTCCAGGGGAACTAGAATCTGTTGGTATGCCTCTGCCCACCTGCAAGCTCTTACTGCATGAGAAGGCTGTTATGATGGCCAATATTCGATGGGAGAATTGCAAGGGTTGTAACGACACCAAACAATTATGGCCCCATTTAAACTTAAACCGCACACTAGATATGCTAGTGTTCTCAAGGCGTCAGATAGCACTCCTGATATCAGCTATAACAGGTCGCTGCCTGATAGGCGAATTTGCAAAAACTATAGGTGCGAAGTATAATGACTATTGTATAAGCTATCATCATGTGGAGGACAAGGAATCAATTAAACACCTCTTGTGTGAGTGTCCTGCTTTTTGTGTAAGGCGTAAGCGAATTTTAGGAGCATATAGCTTTAGATTACTGGCGGACCTGGAAAACGTTAACTTAAGCAGTTTGTTAATGTTTTTGGAGCAATCTGGTTGGTTCAACAGAAGAAAATAATAGAGAAGGTTAAGTGGTTAAGGCTAGAAGTGCCCATATGTAATAGGTACTTTTAGTTAATGTGGTATCACAATGGACTGAATAGTCTAAGTGAGCCTGAAATTTAATCGGGCTGCCACTTTAACCTAACCTAACATGCACACCTCTAATATAGATTAACAATCTGTTCATTAAGATTGATTTTCATTCATTCTATGCCCCTCTCACCCTAAAAGGAAATCGACGCTGTAACATATGGTCCCAAACATATTCTGCTTCAAGCGTATATATTTTCAGAATTTGTTCAAGTAAAAAATTGTTTGCCTTTGCCCGAATGTTTCTAAGGATAGTGGAAAAACTTTACTTGAAATTTGCAGAACACATGCGGCGAAGTTATGAAATTAATATGGGGTACCTGATTTTTTAATACTTGGGGAAGAGGACCTCCCCTGTGCCCGACTTTTTCTTTAAGAACATATTTAAAAAAAATTAAGTTTCTCCGATTTACTTGCAATTTACAGATGACGTGGGGGTAATTTATGAAATTAACATGGAGTAAATGTTTTTATGATATTTGGACGGGGAGTGGGACCATGCCTTTCGAAAATTGAGTCTATATTCTCTGATTTGTTTGAAATTTGGAAGCGGGCCGTATTCGGCTAGTATAGTTTAATTAATAGCCCTTTACATGTATTTTTAGGAAATACATTTTCAAACTGAATGTGAAGCATTCGTGCGAGGCAAACCATAGTTTGAACAAAATATGAAAATTTATATACTTAAAGCAGAAGGTGTTTCAGAGAATATGTTTCTGAAGCGATTTTTGAGGGCGGATATGTGCATTTTATGCGTTAGGTGTTTTGTAAACAAATTTTGTATATGGTAGTATGTATTTACTCAAAGTTGTAATATACTCATCACATAGTTTGTTCATAAAACGGAGTTGATTTTCGGTGGGAATAATAAATCTGATATGTTATTATTCCCACCGAAAATCAACTATCTTTATATGTTGAAATTAAATTGTATCTTAAATTATGCATATGTTTCAAAACTACGAAATTACGTACAAAATTCGTGAAGCGCTGTATAGCATGGAATCTCATAACAAGCAACAATCGTTCTGTTGGCAATCTCCATATTTTCCACAATATCGTCTGCTTCATCTCATCCTGATGTAAATGCGATGAGAGGCAAATAAAGAATAAAACATTAATGTTTTAAAAAGCCATAGCTTTTTCAACTTCAGGGACATTTGAGGGCCATAAGTCGACAGACTTACTGACAGACAATCATGAACTTACTCAACATATAGCCCAGGACGTGAACGAAGCGATAAATGCAAGACGACAACGATGATGATGACGTCGGTTCCATACACAATTTAAATAAGTGCTGTGGCAGTAAATTGGTATGGGTGTCACAAAAACACTTTACTGGTCAGTTGCCAAATGATAAAGGAATAGTGATAAAATTGAGTCGCACCATCTGCACTGACCAACCAGTGGCACCTGTGCGTTCTTTCCATCATACATCACAATGGGGCTAAAAATGATACTAAGATTTGATGATGATGGGACTGGTTTGGCATAGGTTAGGTGGCAGCCTGATGTATCAGGCTCACTTAGACTGTTCAGTCCACACACATTGCTGATCTTCTCTTATCACTGAGTGCTGCCCGATTCCATGTTAAGCTCAACGGCAAGGGCCTCCACATTGCAGTGAAACCACGTAGAGAAGCTTTGTGAAGCAGAAATCGAACCCACGACCTTGTGTATGCAAGGTGGGCATGCTAACCATTGCACCACGGTGGTTTGGCATCATTATACCTGAAAAAATATTTACATGGTATTAAAGATTACGCAACCTTAACTTTAAGATGCTTAATTTTACAGAAATTTTAATTAAAACAAGTAAGGAAAGTCTAAAGTCGGGCGGGACCGACTATATTATACCCTTCACCACTATGTACACCAACATTGTGTTACTATATCAACTACTTCAAATTAGCTGGGAGCTATACCAAGGTTTGCATTTCCAGATACAAATACTTATAATGGAGACAATTTTTTTGTACTTACACAAAATCTCTAGAATTCAAATACAAATTGGCTTACGCCCTGGAATGAAACACAATGTTAGTAAAAAAACAAGTATATACGGCCCTAAGTTCGGCCAGGCCGAATCTTACACAGAAAAAAATATCACCAAAATATTTCCAATTAAAAAGTTAATTGAAGTTGAAATTTTTTTCAATTAATAAATTAATTGGTACAATTAACTTTTTAATCAAGATAGAAATATTAAGTTAATTAAATCAATGATTGAAAATTTTAAATTTTTTAATTAAAAAGTTAATTGATACAATAAACTTTTAATCATATTCGGAAGACTAAGTCAGTTAAAAAAGTGATTGACTTTTTTTTAAATTTTAATTAAACAATCAATTGTTAATCCAAATAAAAATTCTAAGCCAATTCAAAAGGTAATTGGAAATAGTTACCTTTTTTTAATTAATAAATTAATTGAGTTTTGCAATCAACATCAATTAAATTTTTAATTGAATCAATTGAAAAATTAATTGAAATTTGGTAATGAAATCAATTAATTTTTTAATCAAGATTTTTTTTTATGCCCAATTAAAACTGTGATTGATACTATCATTTTCGTGATTGAAGACATTTCAATTAAAAAATTAATTGGATCAATTAATTTCGTGATTGAATCAGAAAAAAATTTTTTTGTGTGTATGTAGCCTCCACCATGGATTGCGTAGAAACTTCTACGAAAGACTGTCATCCACAATCGAAATACTAGGGTTGTGGTATCTTAAAACTTCTTAACATCGTTTTCTAAATTGTGAGTTAGTCCATACGTGGTATATATTAGACAAAAAAGTTATGTATAGGAAAGTCTACAAATAATTACGAATCGATATGGACTTTTTGCACGGTACGTTGAGAGCCAGAATTGAAATATGGGGGTCGCTTATATGGGGGCTATATACCATTATGAACTTGATATGGACCAATTTTTGTATATATATATATATATATATATATATATATATATATATATATATATATATATATATATATATATATATATATATATATATATATATATATATATATATATATATATATATATATATATATATATATATATATATATATATATATATATATATATATATATATATATATATATATATATATATATATATATATATAACTATAGACCGATATGGACCTAGTTAGGCATGGTTGTTAACGACCATATACTAGCACAATGAACCAAATTTCAACTCACTCGGATGAAATTTGCTCCTCCAAGGGGCTCCAAAACCAAATCTAGGGACCGGTTTATATGGGGCTATATATGATTATGGACTGATATGGACCACTTTTGGCATGGTTGTTTAATATCATATACGATCACCACGTACCAAATTTCAAGCAGATCGGATGAATTTTGCTTCTCCAAAAGGCACCGGAGGTCAAATCTGGGGATCGGTTTATATGGGAGCTATATATAATTATGGGCTGATAGGAACCAATTCCTGCATGGTTGTTGGATACCATATATTAACATCACGTACCAAATTTCAACCGAATGGGAAGAATTTTGCTTTTCCAAGGGGCTCTGGACGTCAAATCTGGGGATCGGTTTATATGGGGCCTATATATAATTAAGGACCGATTTCGACCAATTTTTGCATGGGAGTTTGAGGCCATATATTAACACCACGTACCAAATTTCAACCGGATCGGATGTATTTTGCTCCTCTAAGAGGCTCCGGAGTTCAAATCTGGGGATCGGTTTATATGGGGGCTATATATAATTATAGACCGAGGTGGACCAATTTTTGCATGGTTGTTAGAGACCATATACTAACACCATGTACCGAATTTCAGCCGGATCGGATAAAATTTGCTTCTCTTAGAGGCCTCGCAAGTCAAATCGGGGGATTGGTTTATATGGGTGCTATATATAATTATGGACCAATATGGAACAATTTTTGCATGGTTGTTAGAGACCATATACCAACACCATGTACCAAATTTCAGCCGGATCGGATGAAATTTGCTTCTCTTAGAGGCCTCGCAAGCCAAATCGGGGGATCGGTTTATATGGGGGCTATATATAATTATAGACCGATGTGGACCAATTTTTGAATGGTTGTTAGAGACCATATACTAACACCATGTACCAAATTTCGGCCGCATCGGATGAAATTTGCTTCTCTTAGAGGCCTCGCAAGCAAAATCGGGGAATCGGTTTATATGGGGGCCATACGTAAAAGTGGACCCATTTGAAATACCATCCAACCTACATCAATAACAACTACTTGTGCCAAGTTTCAAGTCGATAGCTTATTTCGTTCGGAAGTTAGCGTGATTTCAACAGATGGACGGACGGACATGCTCAGATCGACTCAGAATTTCACCACGACCCAGAATATATATACTCCATGGGGTCTTAGAGCAATATTTCGATGTGTTACAAACGGAATGACAAAGTTAATATACCCCCCATCCTATGGTGGAGGGTATAACAAGTAAGGAAAGTCTAAAGTCGGGCAGGGCCGACTATATTATACTCTGCACCACTTTGTAGATCTAAATTTTCGATACCACATCACATCCGTGAAATGTGTTGGGTGCTATATATAAAGGTTTGTCCCAAATACATAAATTTAAATATCACTCGATTTGGACAGAATTTAATAGACTTTTACAAAATCTATAGACTCAAAATTTAAGTTGGCTAATGCACTACACAGAAAAAATATCACCAAAATATTTCCAATTAAAAAGTTAATTGAAGTTGAAAATGTTTTCAATTAATAAATTAATTGATACAATTAACTTTTTAATCATGATAGAAACATTAAGTTAATTAATCCAATGATTGAAAAATTTAAAATTTTTAATTAAAAAATTAATTGATACAATTAACTTTTTAATCAAATTCGGAAGACTAATTCAGTTAAAAAAGTGCTGATTTTTTTTTTAAATTTTTAATTAAAAATGTATTTCAAACAATCATTTGCTAATCCAAATAAAAACTCTAAGTCAATTCAGAAAGTAATTAAAAATAGTTACCTTTTTTAATTAATAAATTAATTGAGTTTTGCAATCAACATCAATTAAATTTTTAATTGTATCAATTAAAAAATTAATTGAAATTTGCTAAAAAAATCAATTAATTTTTTAATCAAGAATTTTTTCTATGCCCAATTAAAACTGTGATTGATACTATCATTTTCGTGATTGAAGACATTTCAATTAAAAAATTAATTGGATCAATTAATTTGGTGATTGAATCAGAAAAAAAAAATTTTGTGTGTAGGGTGGAACAAAATTTTAGTAAAAAACAAGTATATGCGGCCGTAAGATCAGCCAGGCCGAAGCTTATGTACCCTCCAAAATAGATTGCGTAGAAACTTCTACTGAAGACTGTCATCCACAATCGAATTACTTGGGTAAATACGTATATAATTAAGTTTGACAAAATTTTCTAGAAATAAAATTTTGACAACATTCTCTATAGAAGTAAAATTTGGACAAAATTTTCTATAGAAATACGATTTTAATAAAATTTTCTATAGAAATAACATTTTGACAAAAATTTCTATAGAAATAAAATTTTGACAACATTTTCTATAGAAATAAAATTTTGCCAAAATTTTCTATAGATATAAAATTCGACAAAATTTTCTATAGGAATAAAATTTTGACAAAATTTTCTATAGAAATAAAATTTTGCTAATTTTCTATAGAAATAAAATTTTGCTAATTTTTTTGACTCGAATAGCAACCATGATTATGAACCGATGTGGACCAATTTTTGTGTGATTGGGGATCGGCTATATATAACTATAGACCGATATGGGCCAACCTTGGCATGGCTATTAGCGGCCATATACTAACACCACGTTGCAAACCGGATCGGATGAATTTTGCTCCTCCAAGAAGCTCCGGAGTTCAAACCTGGGAATCGGTTTATATGTGGGCTATATATAAATATTTTCGAATGGTTGTTAGAGACTACATATTAACACCACGTACCAAATTTCAACCGGATCGGATGAATTTTGCTCCTCTAAGAGGCTCCGGAGTTCAAATCTGGGGATCGGTTTATATGGGGGTTATATATAATTTTGGACCGATATGAACCAATTTTTGCATGGTTGTTATAGACCATATACTTATAGCATGTACCAAATTTAAGCCGTATCGGATGAAATTTGCTTCTCTTTGAGGATTCGCAAGCCAAATCTGGGGAATCGGTTTATATGGGGGCTATATATAATTATGAACCGATGTGCACCAATTGTTGCAGGGATGTTAAGGACCATATACCAACACCATGTGTCAAATTTCAGCCGGATCGGATGAAATTTTCTTCTCTTTGAGGCTCAACAAGCCAAATCGGGGGATCGGTTTATATGGGGGCTATATATAATTGTTGACCGATATGGACCAATTTTTGCATGAGTGTTAGAGACCATATACCAACACCATGTACCAAGTTTCAGCTGGATCGGATGAAATATGCTTCCCTTATAGGATCTGCAAGCCAAATTTGGGGGTCCGTTTATATGGGGGCTATACGTAAAAGTAGACCGATATGGCCCATTTGCAATACCATCCGACCTACATCAATAACAACTACTTGTGCCAAGTTTCAAGTCGATAGCTTGTTTCGTTCGGAAGTTAGCGTGATTTCAACAGACGGACGGACGGACGGACATGCTCAGATCACCATGACCCAGAATATATTTACTTTATGGGGTCTTAGAGCAATATTTCGATGTGTTACAAACGGAATGACAAAGTTAATATACCCCCCATCCTATGGTGGAGGGTATAAAAAAATATGGGAAACGTTTAAATCTGAAGCAATTTTAGGGAAACTTCGCAAAAGTTTATTTATGATTTATCTCTCGATATATATGTATTAGAAGTTTAGGAAAATTAGAGTCATTTTTACAACTTTTCAACTAAGCAGTGGCGATTTAACAAGGGAAATGTTGGTAGTTTGACCATTTTAGTCGAAATCAGAAAAACATATATATGGGAGCTATATCTAAATCTGAATCGATTTCAATCAAATTTAGCACACATGACTATATTACTAATTGTACTCCTAGTGCAAAATTTCATCCAAATTGGGCCAAAACTCTGGCTTCTGGGGCCATATAAGCCCATATGGGGCGAAAGATATATATGGGAGCTAAATCTGAACCGATTTCAATAAAATTTTGCACACTTGACTATACGACTAAGTGTTATGTTTGTACAAAATTTCAAGCAAATCGGTATAAAACTCTTTCTGCTGGGACCATTTTAGTGCATATCGGGCGAAAGATATATATGGGAGCTATATCTAAATCTGAATTTTTTTCTCCAAAATCAATAGGGTTCTAATCTGACCCATATTAGGAACATGTGCCAAATTTGAAGGCGATTTGACTTAAATTGCGACCTAGACTTTGATCACAAAAATGTGTTCACAGACAGACAGACGGACGGATGGACCGACGGACATGGTTATATCGACTCAGGGACCCACCCTGAGCATTATTGCCAAAGACACCATGTGTCTATCACGTCTCCTTCTGGGTGTTACAAACATATGCACTAACTTATAACACCCTGTTCCACAGTGTGGTGCAGGGTATAAATATGGAAAATATGAAGCGAGAGAAATTTAAATGCAATTGTACAAAAAAGCATTTATGACTTATAAAGCGATACATATGTATTCGAGATATAGGACAATTTAAGTAATATTTACAATTTTTGCTATTCATCAGTGGCGATTTTACAAGGATATTGGTTAAATATCGCCAAGATATGTGGTCAAGTATGGGTTGTGATATATTATTTTGTCAAGTCGGGCGACTTGGAGCCTTATTTAAAACTCAACCGTTCTGTGGAAAGTCTGGCATTGCAGTGCGTAGGATATGGCTAAAATATGGGGAAATCATCACAGATTTTTGTGTGAAGTGTGGGAATTTTGGACATATTTGTATAAAGCAGAAGAACAAATGTATGGAGGCTTTATCTAAATCTGAACCAAATTAGATCAAACTTGACACACTTAAATATCATATTAATATATATTCTCTGTGGAAACTATCCATTCAATTGGAGTAAAATCCCATTGAAAATGGGTCTAAAATATGAAACAGTCTACTATATTTCCCCAACTCTGGTGTACGTATATATAGGAGCTATATATCGATGACTTCATTCCAAAGTACGCTAAGTCTAAAAAGTGAATTTTAGAGAAAACAAGTTCAATTTGGAAGAAATCGGATCAAATTTAGATATAGCTCCCATATATATGTATCGCCCGATTTCGCCAAATGGGGTCACGTTGCACTTTTTTTCAAACGGATCGTCACCAAATTTGGCAAAAAACAATATTTTTCAGCGCCCTTCAAGTCTGCAAAATTTCATCCAAATCGGTTCAGATTTAGCTATAGCTCCCATATATATGTACCGCCCGATTTTTCTAAATTTGGCCATAAAACCCTTATTTATCAACCGATCTTACTCAAAGTTGGCCAAATGTAATTTTCTATAGCACTAACTGTATGTGCAAAATTTCATCGAAATCGGTTCAGATTGAGATATAGCTCCCATATATATGTATGCCTGATTTTCCCAATTTTGGCCATAAAACCCTTATTTGTTAACCGATCCTACTCAAAGTTGGCTAGATCCAGTCCTCTATAGTACTAACGGTATGTGCCAAATTTCATCGAAATCGGTTCAGATGTAGATATAGCTCCCATATATGTATCGCCCGATTTTGAAAAATTTGCCCCTATGTTTGACCATAGAGGCCTCATTTCTTAACTGATCTTACTCAAATTGTGCACAAGGTAACCTTTTGTGATATCAATCAAACCCGCAAAATATTATACAAGTTGGTTCAGATTTACATATAGCTTCCATATATATGCATCGCTCGATTTTCCCAAATTTGGCCATAATACTCTTATTTATTAACCAATGTTACTCAAATTTCAAATTTTGATGTACTAGCCGATCGTACTTATACGTACTTGTAGCTCTTACATAAGAATATTGCTCGATTTGTACAAATTTGTATTTATTACCCACGCTAATTTAACGATTTTCTCTTTTTTAATAATGGGCTCAATATTAGTGGCATACTAACTCCGTAGGTGCAATATCAACTACAGCCAGTGTTGCTAGAAGTAGGGCAAATTCCCTATATGTAGGTTTATTCTAATATTTAGCGTTTTGTAGGAACGTAGGGCCACAATGTAGGGACATTTTCACCCAACACAATTTGTAATAATTTTTATATTTTGGTGGCTCTAGAGGAGGAAAAAAAATCTAACAAAATTTGAAGATTACCACAAATTACCACAAATCTACCAAACAAATATTTCTATAGAATTTTTTGTCAAAACTTTATTACTGTAGAACATTTTGTCAACATATTATTTCTATAGAACATTTTGTCAAAATTGTATTTCTATAGATTTTTTTTTTTCAAAATATTATTTCTATAAAAAATTTTCTCAAAACTTTATTTCTATGGAATTTTTTTCTCAAAATTTTATTTCTATAGAATTTATTGTCAAAATTTAATTTCTATAGAAAAATGTCTAACAAAAATTTATTTATAGAAACTTTTTCCAAAATTTTATTTTTATAGAGATTTAAAAAAAGATTACTATTTTGGGTAGAATTCTACCAACAGTGGTGGTAATACAAATTTATATTCTAAGTCATATACGTTGCATATTCATGTTTTAAGATAGTAAATTACTTAGAACCATTTTTGTTTTGTAAAATTTTTTAAATTAAACGAAAAATATTGTAGGGAAAATTGTATGGGAAAGTAGGGAACTTTTTTTGTCCCTGTAGGGTAAACCGAACATTTTCCCTGGTAACATTGACTATGAGCTATACTCAGATTGAGACAAAGCACTCATAAACATGTGCCCCTTAATTTTCTTAAATATGCAACTGCGGTTTATCTTATCTCCCAGACCTATATCAATGTTACCACACAAATGTTTATGATTACTAATTCAGTAATGGTGGTTTAGGGTATGATATAGTCGGCCCCTCCCGACTTTCTACTTTACTTACTTGTTTTTTTTTTAGTATTTACGAACTCAAAATAGTGATAATAGAACATGGCTAAAAATGACTTAGACCACTTTAACCGAACAAAGCTTTTTGCCCCTTTTGGATTGGACATTTTTTATAAGTTTAGTCACAGGCTAAGTACAATATGTTATATGTAGAGCGATAAATCATAAATAAACTTTTGCGAAGTTTCCTTAAAATTGCTTCCGATTTAAATGTTTCCCATATTTATACCCATCACCACTTCTGTGGTACAGGGTATAATAAGTTTGTGCATTTGTACGTAACGCCAAGAATTAAAAGTCTGAGACCCATCGTTTAGTATACCGATCGTCTTAGAATTAAATTCTGAGTCGATTTAGCGATGTCCGTCTGTCTGTCCGTCTGTCTGCCGTCTGTCTGTCTGTCTGTTGATGTATTTTTGTGTGCAAAGTACAGCTCGCAGTTTTAGTCCGATTGTCCTAAAATTTGGTATAGGGTCCTGTTTCGGCTCAAAGACGATCCCTATTGATTTTGGAAAAAATCGGTTCAGATTTAGATATAGCCGCCATATATATTTTTCAACGATCTGGTCATAATTGGCGCGTATATCAATCAATATATAGCTTTCGCCCGATTTACACTCATTTGCCCACAGAGGCCAATTTTTTGCTCCGATTTAGTTGAAATTTTGCACAGGGAGTAGAATTAGCATTGTAGCTATATGTGCCAAATTTGGTTGGAATCGGTTCAGATTTAGATATAGCTCCCATATATAGCTTTCGCCCGATTTACACTCATATGACCACAGTGGCCAATATTTTACTCCGATTTAATTTAAATTTTGCACAGGGAGTAGAATTAGCATTATAGCTATGCGTGCCAAATTTGGTTGAAATCGGTTCAGATTTAGATATAGCTCCTATATATAGCTTTCGCCCGATTTACACTCATATGACCACAGTGGCCAATCTTTTACTCCGATTTAATTAGAATTTTGCACAGAAAGTAGACTTAGCATTATAGCTATGCGTGTCAAATTTGGTTGAAATCGGTTCAGATTTAGATATTGCTCCCATATATAGCTTTCGCCCGATTTAGACTCAAATGACCACAGAGGCCAATTTTTTGCTCCGATTTAGTTGACATTTTGCACAGGGAGTAGAATTAGCATTGTAGCTATGTGTGCCAAATTTGGTTGAAATCCGTTCAGATTTAGATATAGCTCCCATATATAGCTTTCGCCCGATTTACACTCATATGACCACAGAGACCAATCTTTTACTCCGATTTAATTGAAATTTTACACAGGGAGTAGAATTAGCATTATAGCTATGCGTGTCAAATTTGGTTGAAATCGGTTCAGATTTAGATATAGCTCCCATATATAGCTTTCGCCCGATTTACACTCATATGACCATAGTGGCCAATCTTTTACTCCGATTTAATTGAAATTTTGCACAGGGCGTAGAAGTAGGGTTGTAGCTATGCGTGCCAAATTTGGTTGAAATCGGTTCAGATTTAAATATATCTCCCATATATAGCTTTCGCCCGATTTACACTCATATGACCACAGAGGCCAATTTTTTGCTCCGATTTAGTTGAAATTTTGCACAGGGAGTAGAATTAGCATTGTAGCTATGTGTGCCAAATTAGGTTGAAATCGGTTCAGATTTCGATATAGCTCCCATATATAGCTTTCGCCCGATTTACACTCATATGACCACAGTGGCCAATCTATTACTCAGATTTAATTAAAATTTTGCACAGAGAGTAGAATTAGCATTATAGCTATGCGTGTCAAATTTGGTTGAAATCGGTTCAGATTTAGATATAGCTCCCATATATAGCTTTCGCCAGATTTACACTCATATGACCACAGAGGCCAATTTTTTGCTCCGATTTAGTTGAAATTTTGCACAGGGAGTAGAATTAGCATTGTAGCTATGTGTGTGTGAAATCGGTTCAGATTTCGATATAGCTCCCATATATATGTTTTTCTGATTTGGACAAAAATTGTCAAAATACCAACATTTTCCTTGTAAAATCTCCACTGCTTAGTCGAAAAGTTGTAAAAATGACTCTAATTTTCCTAAACTTCTAATACATATATATCGGGCAATAAATCATAAATAAACTTTTAAAATTGCTTCAGATTTAAATTTTTCCCATATTTTTATACCCTTCACCACTACTGTGGTACAGGGTATAATAAGTTTGCCAAGAAATAATTGTCATCTTTTAGTATACCGATCGGCTTAGAATTAAATTTTGAGTCAATTTAGCGATGTCCGTCTGTCTGTATATGTAATTTTGTGCACAAAGTACAGCTCGCAATTTAAGTCCGATCGTCCTCAATTGTGGCACAGGGCCGTTTCGTGGGACAGAGACAATCTCTATTGGTTTTGGAAAAAATCGATTCAGATTTAGATATAGCGCCATATATATTTATCCCCGATTTGGTCATAGTTAGCGTGTTTATCAACCGATTTTCTTGATATACCGTACATCCAAATATTTTATGAATCTCGAAAATCTTGCAAAATATCAGCCAAATCGGTTCAGATTTAGATATAGCTCCCATATATATCTTTCGACCGTTTTAGACTTATATGACCACAGAGGCCAAAGTTTACTACCGATATTCGTGAAATTTTGCACAGCGGGTAGAATTGACATTCTACCAATACTTGGTAAATTTGATTGAAATCGGTTCAAATTTAGATATAGCTCCCATATATATCTTTCGTCCGATTTGAACTTATATGGCCACAAAAGCCAGAGTTTTGCCGTGATTTGCTTCCAATTTTGCACAAGGGGTACGTTTAATAGTATCGTTAAGTGTGTAAAATTTTGGTTAAGTGTGTCAAAATAGGTTCAGATTTAGATATAGCTCAAATATATATCTTTCGCCCGATTTGGACTTATATGGTCTCAAAAGCCAGAGTTTTACCCTGACTTACTTCAAATTTTGCATAAGCGGTACTTTTATGGTCAAAATCGGTTCAGATTTAGATATGGCTCCCATATATATCTTCCTTCCGATTTGCACTCATATGACCAGGGGGCCAAAGTTATACTCCCATTTACGTGAAATTTTGCAGAGATGGCAGAATTATTATTCTAACTATGCATGTCAAATTTAGTCAAAATCGGTTCAGATTATATATAGCTCCCATATATACGTACACCAGAGTTGGGGAAATATGGTAGACTGTTACATATTTTAGACCCATTTTCAATGGAAGTGTCCTCCAATTATCTGGATAGCGTTAGCCGATTTAAATCTTAATTCTAGAGATTTTGTAGAAGTAAAAAGATTGTCTCCTTTATGTTATATAGCTTCCAGCAAATGTGAAGTAGTTGAGATGGTAACACAAATTTTGGCCTACATAGGGGTGAAGGGTATAATATAGTCTGCACCGCCCGACTTTAGACTTTACTTACTTGTTTTTAACTAACAATGTGCTCCGTCGCAGTCTTTAACATATTTAAATTTTGAATAAAAATCTGAAAAATATTGTCCAAATCGGTTCATATTTAAATACATATGTGTATATGGGGATATAAACTTTTATATAGCTTCCAACAAGTTTAAAAGAGTTTAAGATTTTATTATACATAGTAGTGAAGGGTATAATATAGTCGGCCCTGCTCGACTTTAGACGTTATTTATTTGTTTTATAGAAAATTTCATTTCTATGGAAAAATTTCTTTTCTGTAGGGAATTTTATCAAAATTGTATTTTTTTATAGAACATTTGGCCAAATGTTCTAGATTAGCAAAATTTTATTTCTACAGAAAATTGTGTCAAAATTTTATTCCTATTTTTCAAAAATTTATTCCTATGTTAGAAAAAATTTTGTCAAAATTACATTTCTTTAGAAAATTTTGTTAAAAATTAATTCTTAAGAAAATTAGAATATTTGTGAAGTGCGTCTTAGGTGGAGGGGAATATTTTGTAAAATCTACCAAAACATCAAGGATTTTACCAATCTACCATTTTTGGTGGAATTCTACCAACTATGGCAATAATGGTTGCACTGCTCTGACCTGACTCTGTGAATACCGAAAAAGTAGCCACAAGAATATAACCGACATTTAACTAAAATGAATGAGTGTCACATAGTGCGTTTAGTATTTAACATGTATTTACATATATTATACATTAAGAGACACATTTACTCATGCAATCACACACAGACATATACCTATGGGTATTAAAATATATCAAGGCAACTTTGACTAGGACATTGAGAACACAGAAAAAAGTATAGAAAATCAACCAAAAAAATATTAAAATACCTACAGAAATTTTATGCAAAATAATCACGTCCTCAAAGTTCATTAGTTGGCCGATACAGACGAAAAGGAAACACTCACGTGACAGACAAGAACTCACAAATAGACAAAGTGACACTACGTGCAGTCATTCAGCATCACTGACAGATAAGTACTTAAGCGAAGAAAATGAGCAACAGAATCCTGTACCATTGAATAAAAAAGGCCATGCCTGTTCCAAATAAGTCAGTCGAATCTAAAGCAGCTATGTGGCGAACGAACACACATACAATTCAATAACACAAAGTAATGGGCTTTGTTGGCATTACAATTGTTTATAACAAGATACCATCTTGGTTGTATATACATTCACACACACGTATGTATGACTATTTACACACCAATAGTATCTCTTATATACAGCTTAAGATTCGTACATAAAATGTTTCGGTCAAATGATAAATATTTAAAAAATGCAAATTATTTGTGACCTCTCTTAAATTCAAAGAGTACACTGAAAAAACAATGAACCCACCAGGAAGAAAACTTTCGGTTAATTTTAGAAAATTTGGAATAATTTTAGAAAAAATTCAAGAAAATTTATTAGACATAATTAGGTTTTTTCATTTGTTAAAGAAAATTTTGTAGCTTGAAGGAAAATATTGGAGTTCAAAATTGCAAGAATGTCTTTAGTGATATACGAAGTTCATGATGAACGCATTTGTCGTAAAATTTAAAATTTAGAGTAATGGAAGTTTTCTCCAAACATAATAATTCTATGAACTAAAATAAAGTTAAATTGGCTTCAGTGAAATAGAGAGTTCACTTTTTTCTGAGTGTATATACGGCTATAAGAACGAACGGGCAGAATCTTAAATATCCATCACCAGAATCTTAAATATCCATCGCATATGGTAATTTTATTTGAAAACCCATCATCTTAAATTATTACACTCCAAAGATTTTGAATTATTTTTGTATTGATTCCAAAGAAGCGAGGAATTACACTAACGATATTGTTAAGACGTAACTCACTCTTAAATTTCGATTTAGCGTATTTTCTATTAGGAAACAAAACATAATTTATTGAGTATTCTGAAGAATTTCGTCTCCAAACTTCATAAACATTTTAACCGAAACTTAAAATTGTAAATACCAAGTCACTGTTATGTATAAATTGTGTCTTCATACCTTCCACTATAAAATGGGCAGCATACTAACTTTGTCATTTAGACCCTGTATATATAAAATCCGAGTTATTATACCCTACACCACACAGTGGTTAGAGTTATTTTTTTTTTTGTACCTCAGCTTTTATACCCTAAACCACACAGTGGTCAGGGTATAATAAGTTTGATCTGCCAAAAAATGTGTCTACCAGAAATATTGATTTTAGACCACATAAAATATATATAGATCGACTCAGAATCACCTCCTGAGTCGATCTAGCACTTGGTGTTCGTCCGTCATAAACATAATTTATTGAGTATTCTGAAGAATTTCGTCTCAAAACTTCATAAACATTTTAACCGAAACTTAAAATTGTAAATACCAAGTCACTGTTATGTATAAATTGTGTCTCCATACCTTCCACTATAGAATGGGCAGCATACTAACTTTGTCATTTAGACCCTGTTTATATAAAATCCGAGTTATTATACCCTAAATCACATAGGGGTTAGAGTTATTTTGTTTTTTCTTTTGTACGTTGGGTACCTCAGCTTTTATACCCTAAACCACATAGTGGTCAGGGTATAATAAGTTTGATCTGCCAAAAAATGTGCCTACCAGAAATATTGATTTTAGACCCCATACAATATATATCGATCGACTCAGCCTCCTGAGTTGATCTAGCGCTTGGTGTCCGTCCGTTCGTCTGTCCATGCCCCCATATATATATATATATATATATATATATATATATATATATATATATATATATATATATATATATATATATATATATATATATATATATATATATATATATATATATATATATATATATATATATATATATATATATATATATATATATATATATATATATATATATATATATATATATATATATATATACCCCCATCCTATGGTGGAGGGTATAAAAATACTTTTTTCCCTGTAACAAAGTCAAACAATTGAATGGTCAGGTACATGATTTTCCCGACCATGTAATGGTCTCAAATTCTATCATTTAAATAACACTGTGACGCAAAATTCAACTTTTTGACTCCAAACAAAAAATCGCTTATCCCAGGCGAAAGTACTCGATGTGAGGAGAAAAGTAATTTCTGGATTTTGCTAGATTGGTTGCCGTTCGTCTTTTATGAGCTTCTGAACTTTTGTCGCCAAATTGGACTTTTACATTTCATCCCTCGACTGTTTGGTGAAATTTTCAACAGTTTAAGAGCTGTAGTCGAAAAGCGGAAAAAATGGTGATAAAAGTGGTATTTTTTTTCGACATTTTTGCGTTTTTGAGCATGAAGAAAATTTTCCGATTTAATATGTTTAGCATTTTTGTTGGCCGAGTCAAGAGCTACAACTTTGCTGAATATCTCACAAATAAATTGGCAGCATTTACCGAACTATGGCCATACGAAAGTGCTCAAAATCGACTTTGGCGACAAAACTTTAGAGGCTTATAAAAGACGAACGGCAACCAATTCAGCAAAATCCAGAAATTACTTTTCTCTTCTCATAAGTGATTTTTTGTGTTGCACTGTGTAATAAAACATATTTGCGGCATTTGAGACCCATTTAAATGCTTATTGCCAGCATACATTTTTCTCTCTATTGGTCCTAGGGTTAACTCTCTATTGGTCCTAGAGTTAAAACCAGATAGGTCGCTAAAAAAATTTCTTTATTTTAAAGAAGCCGCGTCTTTGGCTCGGAATCAATACCAAAATCCTTTGCAGAAGGTCAAAATCTTTGGATCCAAGTAACCTTTTTTTGAGTGTAGATATTGTAATACATTCCGTTAATTCTCAATCAAATCGAAAAATTACGTACCCTATAATCATTTACTCACCTTGTCCTATGTTCTCTGTAAAAAGTCAATCGGGGTAGTCCAGATTTTGCTCTATTGTTTTAAAAAAGGGACGTCCCCTTCCCCATAGGCGACTACATTAACTTTCCTGAAATTTCAAGCATATCGCGGAACTTTTATTTTTATTTAAGATTCAAACCGGATAAGGGAAGTTATCCCTCCCCGAACACATATCGAGAAAATTTTTCAAAAATGCGATCAAGGGAAAGGTCACACATCCCGGCCAAGTATTAAACAATCATGCAGCCTTATTAATTTCATAACCTCCCCCACGACCTCTGTAAATTTCAAGTAAATTGGCGATGTTTTGTTCTTTCACTGTACTTTATATTTTACTCACTAAATGTCGGCAAAGGGAAGGTGCCCCTCCCCGGCCAAATATCGAAAAATAAAATATCGGATCTTTGTCTCGATGCCAAACCCAACCTTTCATGAAAATTTATCGGATAACAAATCGAAGAACTACTCCCCCTCCCCGCACATATATCAACAAGTGAGTAAAGTAGAAAGTCGTGCGGGGCCGACTATATCATACCCTAAACCACCACTACTGAATTAGTAAACATAAGCAATGGGTATAGATTTTGGAGATTTCCATATTTAAGAACATAAAGGGGGGTACATGTTTATGGGAGTCTTGTCACAATCTGAGCAGAATTGTCTATTATTAGGAGCTATAGTTTATGTTGCACCTAAAAAGTTAGTATGCCACTAATGTTGAGACCATTATTAAACAAGTATATACGGCCGTAAGTTCGGCCAGGCCAAAGCTTATGTACCCTCCACCATGGATTGCGTAGAAACTTCTACTGAAGACTGTCATCTACAATCGAATTACTTGGGTTACGGTAACACTTGCCGATGGCAAGGTATCTTAAAACTTCCTAACACCGTAATATATACCACATAGTCCATACGTGGTATATATTAAACTTAAAATGGCCGATTAAATACGTATATAATTAACTTTGACAAAATTTTCTATAGAAATAAAATTTTGACAAAATAAAATTTTGACAACATTTTCTATAGAAGTAAAATTTGGACAAAATTTTCTATAGAAATACGATTTTAACAAAATTTTCTATAGAAATAACATTTTGACAAATTTTGCTATAGAAATAAAATTTTTACAAAATTTTCAAAAGATTTAACATTTTGACAAATTCTCTATAGAATTAAAATGTTGACAGCATTTTATATAGAAATAACATTTTGCCAAAATTTTCTATAGAAATAAAATTTGACAAAATTTTCTATAAGAATAAAATTTCGACAAAATTTTCTATAGAAATAAAATTTTGCTAGATTATTTTTGCTCGAGTGGCAAGCATAATTATGAACCTATATTGACCAATTTTTGTGTGATTGGGGATCGGCTATATATAACTATAGACCGATATGGACCAATTTTGGCATGCTTATTAGCGGCCATATATTAACACCACGTTGCAAATTTCAACCGGATCGGATAGATTTTGCTCGTCCAAGTGGCTCCGGAGTTCAAATCTGGGATCGGTTTATATAGGGGCTATATATAATTATGGACTGATATGGATCAATTTTTTAGCGGTTCTTAGAGACTATATACTAATACCATGTACAAAATTTCAGCCGGATCGGATGAAATTTGCGTCTCTTAGAGCAATCGCAAGCAAAATTTGGGGGTCCGGTTATATGGGGGCTATACGTAAAAGTGGACCGATATGGACCAATTTTTGAATGGTTGTTAGAGACCATATACTAACACCATGTACCAAATTTCAGCCGGATCGGATGAAATTTGCTTCTCTTAGAGCTATCGCAAGCCAAATTTGGGGGTCCGTTTATATGGGGGCTATACGTAAAAGTGGACCGATATGGCCCATTTGCAATACCATCCGACCTACATCAATAACAACTACTTGTGCCAAGTCAAGTAGTCGATAGCTTGTTTCGTTCGGAAGTTAGCGTGATTTCAACAGACGGACGGACGGACGGGCGAACGGACGGACATGCTCAGATCGACTCATAATTTCACCACGACACAGAATATATATACTTTATGGGGTCTTAGAGCAATATTTCGATGTGTTACAAACGGAATGACAAAGTTAATAAAGGGTGATACGGTCAAAATTTGGTCAATATAAACTTGACGTATTTCTTTCAATTTTGCATTTAATAAACCTGAACACCCCTCATTTTGAAGGTGTGTGTGTGTAGAATGTCGCTCCTCTTTTGATTTTGGAATTCACTCTTCAGTTGTCAAAATGCCGTCCAAGCAAGAAGAGCAGTGTATCAAAATTTTGCTCGCGCATCGCGAAAATCCGAGCTACTCGCACGCAAAGCTGGCAAAATCGCTAAAAGTTGCCAAATCAAACGTTACAAATGTAATTAAAGTGTTTGGGGAACATTTGTCGACAGCCAGGACAATCTGGATCGGGGGAAATCGAAAACCGGAAGTCGCTGAGACAACAAAGAGAGTTACCGGTAGTTTCAAGCGAAACCCTAACCTCTCTCTCCGAGATGCCGCAAATAAGCTGGGTGTATCGTCTACAACCGTGCATCGAGCCAAAAAACGAGCCGGACTATCGACTTACAAGAAGGTAGTGACTCCAAATCGCGATGATAAACAAAATACGACGGCCAAAGCGCGATCCCGGAGGCTATACACGACGATGCTGACGAAGTTTGACCGCGTGGTAATGGACGACGAAACCTACGTCAAAGCCGACTACAAACAGCTTCCAGGAGAGGAGTTTTATACGGCAAAAGGAAGGGGAAAGGTAGCAGATATTTTCAAGCACATAAAACTGTCAAAGTTCGCAAAGGAATATCTGGTTTGGCAAGCCATCTGTACTGTGGCTTGAAAAGCAGCATTTTCATAGCTTCCGGGACTATCAACCAAGAAATTTACGTGAAAGAGTGTTTGAATAAACGTCTGCTGCCTTTCCTGAAGAAATACGGTTGTTCCGTAGTGTTTTGACCGGATTTGGCATTTTGCCATTACGGTAAAAAGGCCATGGAGTGGTACGCCGCCAACAACGTGCAGGTGGTTCCCAAGGACAAGAACCCTGCCAACACGCCAGAGCTCCGCCCAATTGAGAAATACTGGGCTATTGTCAAGCGGAACCTAAAGAAGACCAAAAAAAACTGCTAAGGACGAGCAGCAGTTCAAGGCAAACTGGCTTTCTGCGGCGAAGAAGGTGGACAAGGTGGCTGTACAAAATCTGATGGCAGGTGTCAAGCGTGAGGCCCGGCAATTCGGATTTGGAAAAGCGAAAGCCTAACTGAATATTTTTCCTGAATTTTATACTAATTGAACTTGAAAAAGAAATTTAATTTGATTTTTTAAATAAACGATTTCACCGATTTACACGCGTTTTCCCTTGACCAAATTTTGACCGTATCACCCTTTATACCCCCGCCCTAGGGTGGAGGGTATAAAAACAGGAAATCGGTCAAGTAGTTGTGGGTAATAAATCCAAATTTGTAAAATTCAGGGAAATATTATTATGTAAGACCCACATGTAGGTCTAAATACGATCAGCTAGGACATCAAAATTTGAAATTTGAATAACGTAGGTTAATATATAAGAGTATTATGGCCAAATAGGGCAAAATCGAACGATGCATATATATGGGACCTATATCTAAATCTGAACCAATTTGTATAATATTTTGCAGGCATAATAGATACCGCAGAAGGTTACCTTATGTAAAATTTGAGTACGATCAGTTAATAAATGAGGCCCCTATGGTCAAAAAAGTTTATTAGCAAATTTTTCAAAATCGGGCGATACATATATATGGGAGCTATATCTAAATTTGAACCAATTTCGATGAAATTGTGCACTTACAGTTAGTGCTATAGAGGATTACACTTAGCCAACCTTGATTACGATCGGTTGATAAATAAGGGTTTTACGGCCAAATTTGGCAAAATCGGGCGATACATATATATGGGAGCTATATCTTAATCTGAAAGGACGATAACATACATATATATGGGAGCTATATCTAAATCTGAACCGATTTCGATGAAATTTCGCACATACAGTTAAAGCTATAGAAGATTGCTTTTAGGCAACTTTGAGTACGATCGGTTGATATATAAGGATTTTACGGGCTAATATGCAAAATCGGGCGATACATATATATGGGAGATATATCTAAATCTGAACCGATTTCGATGATTTTAGCACTTATTGTCAGTACCATAAAAGATTAGAGTAAGCCAAGTTTGAGTAAGATCGCTTAATAAATAAGCGTTTTGTGGCCAAATTTGGGCATATCGGGCGATACATATATATGGGAGCTATATCTAAATCTGAAAGGGCGATAACATACATATATATGGGAGCTATGTCTAAATCTGAAAGGGCGATAACATACATATATATGGGACCTATATCTAAATCTGAAAGGGCGATAACATACATATATATGGGAGCTATATCTAAATCTGAACCGATTTCGATGATTTTAGCACATATTGCCAGTACCATAAAAGATTAGAGTAAGATCGCTTAATAAATAAGCGTTTTGTGGGCAAATTTGGGCACACCGCGGGATATATATATATATATATATATATATATATATATATATATATATATATATATATATATATATATATATATATATATATATATATATATATATATATATATATATATATATATATATATATATATATATATATATATATATATATATATATATATATATATATATATATATATATATATATATATACCACCCTAATATACCCACCCTAATATACGAGTGGTATTGAGAGGTTGTTGTTGCTGCGCACAAAAAAAAAAAAGAAAGAAAAATTTGCGTGGAGGTTCCCTAGGGGGTAGCCGTTTAGCCTAAGTGGCGGCCACCAATCCACATTATTCCCCAGCCTCCGGATAATTTGCCACATGATGGGAAGGCCAGGGATAGCTATAGGACACACTCGGGACAGCTGGCCGTTTTTAGTGTATGTGGCCGTGGCCGCCGTGCCCAAGTGTGTTTTTATTTGTTTGTTAATTCGTGGTTGTTGTTGTTTTCATATTTGTTTCCCTCGTTGGGATTGGCCCTTACACGAGACCAATCCATACTGGCCGGGGCAAGTCTCATGTGGTAATACGCTTGTACGGAGAGCTTGCCCGGGCGGGGCAGGAGATCTGGGGGAAGCTCGGATATGCGGTGGCGTTTCCACGGCTGCTTGGGCCCAGTCTGTTAGACATCTGGCATGAGCATCTGTATGTCGCAAAGTAAGAGTTGTGGAAAGTATCCAGCACTAGTCGGATATTTTCCGCAATTCTTGTCACTGAGTATGCAGATGCCACTGCGGGATGTCCCACCTGAAAAGAGAGAAGGTCAATAGATTAATATAAGAATAATTACAATTTTGAGGGAACGACAAACCATCAAGCTGAAAAAAAGAAGAAATACTATGAGATGTGTTTAGTAGGTAGGATATGTCAGATGACGTGTTAGTGTTGGATAGTGCAACCAATAGTACACAGGGTGGAATTGTTGTTGGATAACTGTAGGTCGGTAAAACAGTTTTAATTCATAAATTACCCCTGAAATGCGTTAAGTTAAAGAAAATTAGCATAAAATAGAGGTAATGAAAATGTTCAGAAAGAGATGGATAGTGGATACATGGGGGGGTACCAAGTAAAGATGGCTTCCCTGGAAAAATTGAGAGAGATCGAGGCTATAAAAGGGGGTGATTTGGACACATTTGGGATAAATTCTAAGCAGTCGAGTTATCTGTGTCGGTGTGGTTTAAGGCGATTCGATATAATTGAAAGAGAACCGGGAATAATTGTAATAATAATTATAATTATAAATATAATTATATTGGTGGATCTAGTGTTTTTTTATTTATTTGGCGGTGTGAAAACGAAACCAGTGTCAAGGAAAGCCTCCTGGACGAACAGGAGGCCTGTATTTTTGGTATTGTCCACTTGGGAGCACCGGAGAGACGAAAACAGAGTACTCTAGGAAAGAAAGAACGTCAGTGAATATTGGATTTGTCCCTTTATGGAAGCAGCCAAGTTTATGGAATTAAAAGTAGTGGCAGAGGGTGAATCTTTGTGTTCCTAAGGTAGGACGTATTGTAGAGTAAAGAAACAATTTTTAATTTTTCAATTTTTGTTTTTGAGTGTAATATCGGGTCTACTGGACCATTCGTTGAATTGTGTGTTTAAAAACAAAAATATCGTTTATTGGCCGGATAGTCTTGATGAATTTGTTAAAAAAAAAGAAAATAGTAAGTCTATATTTTGCGAGTTTTTTTTATTTCATTTATTATTATCCAGAGTAATGTTTACAGTGCTAAACCAGGCCAAGCTAACAAAAATATTATAAACTTATGCAGCGAACTAGATACAATAACAGGAATATTAAGAAAGAAATATTTAAAAAAAGGTCTATTATAATTTCGTAACAATTAAGCTAATAAAGAAATATAAATTAAAAATAATAGAATTAACCATTTAAAAGAGGAAACAAGGGCAGGATAATTTTATATTACGGTGTAATAAATTATTGTTATTATTGCTATTTTTATATATAATCTATGTTAGAGTAAGAGAACAATCGTTAGTAAATAAATATGGTTTATTCTGATGTTTAGTAACGAATCCATTATGTGTTGAGTTTGACCTTTTGGGGGGAAATTACGTGAGTTAAGTGTTGTGATGTGAGCGGGATTTAGGGGTCAAGTTAATGGGAGGGGATATCCACTTGACGATGGTAGGGTTGGGCGGCTGGAGGTTTCCATCTACCTCCCACTTGCGTTGAATCTGTGCGTTGTGAAGTAGTGTAAAGATTTTTTTTGTTTTATTTTTGTATCCTTTTTGTTTATTTTATTGGCTACGGTCCTAGGGCGGAAATGATGGGTTGGGACCTGCCCTGGGTAGGCGATTAGAGCTAGCTGGTGCCCGAAATCATTTCTTTCAGCCGCACAATAGGTCACCGTAACAATATGGCGCCCAAACGTAAAGAGATCCGGTATCGTCAATACCGCGTTAGAAAATTTTGTGTATGTCACCGAAGCACGAAGCAATAGCCACTAGTTTAGAAAGATAATAGCCCAACACTGAAACCGGATTCGAAAGTTTAAAATTTCGAACTTTTCGTAACCGTTTTTGGAAAATTCAAAAGTCAGTGATACGAAAATCGAGGTTTTGAACTATAGATGAAGGAGTAGGTGAATAATTCAGAACAGGGAGATGAAGTGGCATACCTATTAGTAGATATAGGTGTAAGCACTTTGTTTGCTGTATATGTTTTTAGTGGGTAATATTAGTTACAGTTTATAGCATGTGTCCGGATTTATAAAATATTCTGATAACCGCTCTAAGTGGAAATTAGGGGTCCGTAGTACCAGATATTTGTGATCCGTAACTGGTGATCTAATGGGGAAAGGCCAGTGCACAATTGATACCTTTTTTTTGTAGTAATGTATGATTTCACAGATTCAGAAAAAAGTGTTCTTTGGAAAGCCAAGTAAAAATTCCGCACACATCACTTTTCACGTAAACCCCATGATGTTATATGTTCATTTTTTTTGTCGATTGCTGTTGAGTTGTGTTGTAGTATCGGAGGGAGATAAAAGCCATTTTTCTGAGTCACTTTAGAGTTATGAATATACAGACTCGGTCCCAATCTAAAAAAAGAAGGATACCAGAAATTTTTGATTCAAATAAATCATTGATAGTAAGTGAAGAGAAAAGGAGTAAATTGCTTACCGATATGCCAAATCGAGAGACAAGTATTAATAGCCAAATCACCGATTTGTCCCAGACGATTATCACTGAAATGGACGGATCAGGAGCTGCGAGTCGGAATGGCCAGGCAAGAACCAATACGGCAAGTGGAAATGGGCCAACGAGAAATGAAGATAATGAGGTTATTAGAAGACAGGGTTTCCTCGAAAATAATGTGCAGATGGTACAACAGGAAATGGGAGATTTAAAGAGGACAATAGGTGAATTATCGGAGGCGGTTAAAAGGCTGACAGAACTTACCGTAAACCAAAATAGATCCACCGACATTTCTTCCAATGGGTCTGGTAATCCCTCGGGTAGAAATTCGCCGAATGCTCAAGGTCTTCCAAATGGTGGTAACAACCTTTCAGGGTCGAATAATATTAATAGGAACGGTGAGGTGAATCGGGATGGTATACGGGTAAGGATAGATAAACTAGGGTTGAAATTTGATGGAAGTTCGAACAGCATGGGTGTCGAGGAATTTGTGTACCGCCTGGAATATTATCAGGAGCAGTATGGCATCCCATGGAACGAAGTCATACGCGATTTTCCGTTAGTCGTATCCGGTCCGGCTGAATCGTGGTTCTGGTTGTCGCAGAAGACACATAAGTTTGATAATTGGCCGGGTTTGAAGCATTGTTTGTTAAGTCAATATCAATCCACTCGTTCAAATTTTGAAATTTTAACGGAATTGGCCCAAAGAAAACAGTAGCCAAATGAAACCGTGGACACGTTTTTTCATAATATGGGTCAAATTAGGGCAAAACTGGTACAACCAATATCCGAATATGACATGATGAAAATAATGAAGAAGAACGTTAAGGAAAGCATCGGGAGGATTGTATATCCAATACAGGTGTCATCGGTTGAGCAATTAAGAATCGAGTGCAATCAGGCAGAAAAGAACTTTCCTAGGCGGGAAATTAGGAATCTACCTCCGCCTCGACAAATGAGGCAGGTTAATGAATTATATGGCGAATGTCCGTCCGAGCATGAATACGATCTTCCCGAATGTGAGGAAATCGCCGCAATTCAATATAATCGTCAAGCAAAACCAACTTTAATATGTTGGAATTGTCAGAAACAAGGCCATACATTTAGGGATTGTGATTCAACCGTGAGGGGATTGTTTTGTTATAGGTGTGGTAAACCCGGGACGATTACACCCAAATGTCCATCCTGCCAGAAGGGAAACCCAAATCAGGGCGTGGATCAATCCGAATCACCCCACATCCGAAAAATAAGGGAAAGAAATGAGAAATCTGAAAAGGACAGTAATAGGAAAATTGTTAATGGGCTATATAAAGCAAATAACATTGTGTTTGAGCCAGAAATGCGTCATTATCTACCTCTTGATGTCCGTCAAGAAAATTATTACAGGGTTAAATCCAGAATATTTGAAAGCGAAATAAATCCGAAGAAACTGAAATCACCACCTAAAGTGCGAATCAAATTTGCAGAGAAAAAGAAAGCGGTTAGAATGCTTTTAGATTCGATAAGGCGGGTTAGTCAAAACGCTGATCCTAGAGTCTTTGCTGAGGTGGAGGTACAGGGGGTGAGAATCAGGGGTCTGCTAGATACTGGTGCTTCAGTTAGTGTCTTAGGGAAGGGCTGTAGGGAGCTAATAGATAAATTAGGGTGTAATATTAAATATCTTGGGTCAAATGTACGAGCAGCAGGAGGAAAGGAATATAGAATTATAGGAAAAGTAGGATTAGAAATTTTATACAAGGATATTAGAAATAATTTGGAAATTTACTTGTGTCCAGATTTGGACCAGGAACTATATCTTGGAATAGATTTTTGGAGGCTATATCAATTAGCCCCCGATATAGTAAAAATAGATGAAATAAATGTAGAGAAAATTCAAAAGGATATGATTAATGAAAATGAAAACTATAAACTGAATCCACACGATTTGAATGATGAACAAAAGAAAAAATTAAAAGAAATCGTTTCGAAGTTCAACGCGTTTGAAGAGAAAGGCCTAGGTCAAACCAATTTGGAGAAACATTCCATACAATTAATTGAGGGTGCGGTGCCATTCAAGGATCGACATTACCCTATGTCTCCAGCGGTACAGGCATTAGTATATGAAGAGGTTGACAAAATGTTACGTTTGAAAGTTATTGAGGAGAGTCAAAGTCCATGGAGTAACCGTACCACTATAGTTCGGAAACCTGGTAAGAATCGTTTCTGCCTGGATGCCCGGAAATTGAATAAATTAACAGTGAAGGACGCGTACCCCCTTCAAAATATAGACGGAATTCTCAGCAGAATAGATGAAACATATTATATAAGTAGTGTGGATTTAAAGTATGCCTTTTGGCAGATTGAATTGGACGAGGAAAGTAAGCCTTACACAGCGTTTACCATTCCCGGTCGCCCATTATATCAATTTAGAGTGATGCCAAAAAGATTTTTTCCAAAAGATTTTATATACAGTGCGATGCATCAGAATATGGAATTGGCGCCGTGCTTTATCAGTTAAATGGTACAAGTGGGGAGAATCCAATTGCGTTTTATTCGCAAAAGCTAAATCCATGTCAGCGTAACTATAGTGTTACTGAGAAGGAGTGTTTAGCAGCGGTAATGGCGGTAAAAAAATTTAGACCTTATGTCGAGATGATGCCATTTACCGTCATAACTGACCACGCTAGTTTGAAGTGGTTGATGACATTGAAGGATCTAAGTGGAAGACTAGCACGGTGGTCCCTCCAACTACAATCGTATGATTTTGAAATTGAACATAGGAAAGGTTCGGATAATGTAGTTGCGGACATGTTATCTAGGCTCCACAGAATATAAGCGTGGATGAGATTTATCAGAATGAATTATTGGATTTTGAATCTACAGAGTTTGAAGGTGAGGAATATCTTGATTTGATTGAAACTATCACCAGGAATAAGGATAATCTACCGGATTTGAAAATTGAGGACGGGTACATTTTTAAAAGGACTAATTTTGATCAGGATATCGGTGAGGAATGCAAGTGGAAGTTGTGGGTACCGTCAGCCATTACAAATGCAATAATTGAAAGGGCCCACGATACTCTCACAACTGCTCACGGGGGTGTTGTAAAAACACTCGAAAGAGTTAAGCGGTTTTTCTATTGGCCTAAAATGGCAAGTCAGGTAAAACAATATATTAGGAATTGCCAAACTTGTAGGGAAACGAAACCTTGCAATAGAAATTTGAGACCACAAATCGGGCAAGAAGTTGTAACTGATAGACCATTTCAGAAACTTTACATCGATTTTCTTGGGTAGTATCCACGATCTAAAAATGGCAATCGTGGTGGATCACTTCACCAAATTCACCTTTTTGAAAGCTATGCGCGAGGCTACGGCGAACAATGTGATAAAATTTTTAATATGCGAGATCTTCCATAAATTTGGTGTACCGGAAGTGATCCACAGCGATAACGGTGCACAATTCATATCGAAGACGTTTCAGGATATGATATCGAGGTATAGGATAAGTCATATGAAAACAGCATTCTATTCACCCCAATCAAACGCGTCCGAAAGGGTTAATCAATCGGTTATTTCTGCGATTAGGACTTATTTGGATAGTGACCATCGGGATTGGGATCTTTATCTCTCCGAAATAGAATGTGCACTTCGAACCTCGGTACATTCTGCTACAGGGGTCACCCCTTTCTTTTCCCTTTTTGGCTATCATATGTTTTCTAGTGGCACGGATTATAAACTAGCTCGGAAATTGAAGTCTTTATCCGACCATGAGATTCAGGATTTACGAAGGACAGAAAAGTTGGAGATGATAAGGGAAAAAGTAAAGGGACAAATGCATGAGGCATATGAACGAAGTTCAGAGAGATATAATAGGCGCGCACGAATCGTAAAGTTTATTCCGGGTCAAGAGGTATATCGCCGCAATAACGTATTGTCTAATTTCGCTAAGGATCGAAATGCTAAATTTTGTAAAAAATTTTTAAAATGTACGTGAAACGTACAACGTGAAACCCATCGGCAATAACATGTATGAGCTTGAGACTTTGCAAGGGAAACCCCTAGGTACATATCATGTAAAAGATATACAGACATAGTGCAATATAGGTTAGGAATTTAAGTGCAACATTAGGTTGATATTACCAATGAGATGACGACCATAGATTCCTATTTTGGTTTTGTATTCATCCTGATATTGTTATTTGTCTAAATCTATAGTGCAATTCAAGTGATATCTGTGATATGAACCGAATGGACCAATCCAAATGATACCTCGTATGCGTGTTTCCCTTTATTTATATAAAGACCTATTTGTTTTTGTCTATTTTTTTTTTTTGTTTCAGTTTATATCGTAATTATACGAATTTTGCCTAATTGTACATTTTTTAACGGTATTATACACCCATGTTTCACGGTAAGTACTATGTTCGCATTTGGAGTTGAAATTTTCGCGGTTGCTTTATTAAAACAGTTCAATATAAAGTAGATAAATTAACATCAATTGAGTTTCTTGTTCCATAAGAGTTCGGCAAGAATTTACATGAATAAGCTTGTTTTCAGATATAATATTATTTCAGGAAAGTAATCGCGAAAATAAAGTGATGTTCAACTCGAAAACCGAACATAGTATACACCTTAGCTATCAAACTTTTTTTTTATACAGATTTCCTTTTTAAGTATACAATTTAATACGTTATTTCGACTAATAACAAGGACGTCGTACCGATACACCCGATAAAAGACGTTCCTGACTCGAGTAGGCTATTTGATTGCTCACCTGAATGAACATGCGGGGGCATTTTCCTTAGGACCACGGCGTTGAGGGCAGGAATAAATGACGAGCGAGAAAAAGACCTAAAAATAACCGACAAAAGTAACGAAGTCTTTAACAGGAATCGAGTTTCGTATACTTCCCTAATATTTATGATGCCCGGCTTTTTTTTTTCAGGGTGTGGGAGTTCCCCACGTTGGTGCACAAATTCGCAAGATAACCCATTATTACCCCGCACATCTGTTCTGTCGGCGAAGTCTTGACAGACCAGGTGTTTTGTTGCGTGCCACCCTAATATACGAGTGGTATTGAGAGGTTGTTGTTGCTGCGCACAAAAAAAAAAAAAAGAAAGAAAAAATTTGCGTGGAGGTTCCCTAGGGGGTAGCCGTTTAGCCTAAGTGGCGGCCACCAATCCACATTATTCCCCAGCCTCCGGATAATTTGCCACATGATGGGAAGGCCAGGGATAGCTATAGGACACACTCGGGACAGCTGGCCGTTTTTAGTGTATGTGGCCGTGGCCGCCGTGCCCAAGTGTGTTTTTATTTGTTTGTTAATTCGTGGTTGTTGTTGTTTTCATATTTGTTTCCCTCGTTGGGATTGGCCCTTACACGAGACCAATCCATACTGGCCGGTGCAAGTCTCATGTGGTAATACGCTTGTACGGAGAGCTTGCCCGGGCGGGGCAGGAGATCTGGGGGAAGCTCGGATATGCGGTGGCGTTTCCACGGCTGCTTGGGCCCAGTCTGTTAGACATCTGGCATGAGCATCTGTATGTCGCAAAGTAAGAGTTGTGGAAAGTATCCAGCACTAGTCGGATATTTTCCGCAATTCTTGTCACTGAGTATGCAGATGCCACTGCGGGATGTCCCACCTGAAAAGAGAGAAGGTCAATAGATTAATATAAGAATAATTACAATTTTGAGGGAACGACAAACCATCAAGCTGAAAAAAAGAAGAAATACTATGAGATGTGTTTAGTAGGTAGGATATGTCAGATGACGTGTTAGTGTTAGATAGTGCAACCAATAGTACACAGGGTGGAATTGTTGTTGGATAACTGTAGGTCGGTAAAACAGTTTTAATTCATAAATTACCCCTGAAATGCGTTAAGTTAAAGAAAATTAGCATAAAATAGAGGTAATGAAAATGTTCAGAAAGAGATGGATAGTGGATACATGGGGGGGTACCAAGTAAAGATGGCTTCCCTGGAAAAATTGAGAGAGATCGAGGATATAAAAGGGGGTGATTTGGACACATTTGGGATAAATTCTAAGCAGTCGAGTTATCTGTGTCGGTGTGGTTTAAGGCGATTCGATATAATTGAAAGAGAACCGGGAATAATTGTAATAATAATTATAATTATAAATATAATTATATTGGTGGATCTAGTGTTTTTTTATTTATTTGGCGGTGTGAAAACGAAACCAGTGTCAAGGAAAGCCTCCTGGACGAACAGGAGGCCTGTATTTTTGGTATTGTCCACTTGGGAGCACCGGAGAGACGAAAACAGAGTACTCTAGGAAAGAAAGAACGTCAGTGAATATTGGATTTGTCCCTTTATGGAAGCAGCCAAGTTTATGGAATTAAAAGTAGTGGCAGAGGGTGAATCTTTGTGTTCCTAAGGTAGGACGTATTGTAGAGTAAAGAAACAATTTTTAAGAGACCGGCCGTGCAATTGTCATAGTGAAAGACGACCTATTTTTGTTGGAAATCCAAGATTTATATTACACGATCGCAAACCCAGAGTTGGGGAAATTAATTTATCCACCGGAAGTGCGCCTAGAAGCGGCAACAAGATTATCATTATAAATCGTTTTTATTATTACACACACGTATGCAAAAAAAAACTTAATTTGAAATTACACCAATACACACGAAAGTACAACATTTCAAAGAGAGTGTGATTGGCTGCTTAAGTCTTTCATATACTAATGAAGCTGGAACCTAGGAATTGGGAATTCTAATTCGGAAAATTTATATATTTATAATACTGTTATTCATTTATTAGACGTTAATTTATTATATATAGTAGTTTTAACTATTTTTTTTGTTAGATTTAATTATATTTTTTTTATCAAAACGTCCCCTTGAGAGTAACGTTTGTCAAAGGATTTGCAAAGACTTGGTGTGGTAAGGTAGGGTATTTGCCCATTTTTACTGTCTCCTCCCCTGACTAAGTGAGCTCCCTTAGGTAGGCTGTAGGTGAATCAGTTGTTGCCCTTTAGTGTAGCATGAAAATTTTGTGATCTTAAAGCTTTGCAGGTTCTTGGGTTAGGTCAATAGGTGTCCACATTATGTTCATTAGATGATCTCTGTTTTTGAGTGTAATATCGGGTCTACTGGACCATTCGTTGAATTGTGTGTTTAAAAACAAAAATATCGTTTATTGGCCGGATAGTCTTGATGAATTTGTTAAAAAAAAGAAAATAGTAAGTCTATATTTTGCGAGTTTTTTTTATTTCATTTATTATTATCCAGAGTAATGTTTACAGTGCTAAACCAGGCCAAGCTAACAAAAATATTATAAACTTATGCAGCGAACTAGATACAATAACAGGAATATTAAGAAAGAAATATTTAAAAAAAGGTCTATTATAATTTCGTAACAATTAAGCTAATAAAGAAATATAAATTAAAAATAATAGAATTAACCATTTAAAAGAGGAAACAAGGGCAGGATAATTTTATATTACGGTGTAATAAATTATTGTTATTATTGCTATTTTTATATATAATCTATGTTAGAGTAAGAGAACAATCGTTAGTAAATAAATATGGTTTATTCTGATGTTTAGTAACGAATCCATTATGTGTTGAGTTTGACCTTTTGGGGGGAAATTACGTGAGTTAAGTGTTGTGATGTGAGCGGGATTTAGGGGTCAAGTTAATGGGAGGGGATATCCACTTGACGATGGTAGGGTTGGGCGGCTGGAGGTTTCCATCTACCTCCCACTTGCGTTGAATCTGTGCGTTGTGAAGTAGTGTAAAGATTTTTTTTGTTTTATTTTTGTATCCTTTTTGTTTATTTTATTGGCTACGGTCCTAGGGCGGAAATGATGGGTTGGGACCTGCCCTGGGTAGGCGATTAGAGCTAGCTGGTGCCCGAAATCATTTCTTTCAGCCGCACAATAGGTCACCGTAACAATATGGCGCCCAAACGTAAAGAGATCCGGTATCGTCAATACCGCGTTAGAAAATTTTGTGTATGTCACCGAAGCACGAAGCAATAGCCACTAGTTTAGAAAGATAATAGCCCAACACTGAAACCGGATTCGAAAGTTTAAAATTTCGAACTTTTCGTAACCGTTTTTGGAAAATTCAAAAGTCAGTGATACGAAAATCGAGGTTTTGAACTATAGATGAAGGAGTAGGTGAATAATTCAGAACAGGGAGATGAAGTGGCATACCTATTAGTAGATATAGGTGTAAGCACTTTGTTTGCTGTATATGTTTTTAGTGGGTAATATTAGTTACAGTTTATAGCATGTGTCCGGATTTATAAAATATTCTGATAACCGCTCTAAGTGGAAATTAGGGGTCCGTAGTACCAGATATTTGTGATCCGTAACTGGTGATCTAATGGGGAAAGGCCAGTGCACAATTGATACCTTTTTTTTGTAGTAATGTATGATTTCACAGATTCAGAAAAAAGTGTTCTTTGGAAAGCCAAGTAAAAATTCCGCACACATCACTTTTCACGTAAACCCCATGATGTTATATGTTCATTTTTTTTGTCGATTGCTGTTGAGTTGTGTTGTAGTATCGGAGGGAGATAAAAGCCATTTTTCTGAGTCACTTTAGAGTTATGAATATACAGACTCGGTCCCAATCTAAAAAAAGAAGGATACCAGAAATTTTTGATTCAAATAAATCATTGATAGTAAGTGAAGAGAAAAGGAGTAAATTGCTTACCGATATGCCAAATCGAGAGACAAGTATTAATAGCCAAATCACCGATTTGTCCCAGACGATTATCACTGAAATGGACGGATCAGGAGCTGCGAGTCGGAATGGCCAGGCAAGAACCAATACGGCAAGTGGAAATGGGCCAACGAGAAATGAAGATAATGAGGTTATTAGAAGACAGGGTTTCCTCGAAAATAATGTGCAGATGGTACAACAGGAAATGGGAGATTTAAAGAGGACAATAGGTGAATTATCGGAGGCGGTTAAAAGGCTGACAGAACTTACCGTAAACCAAAATAGATCCACCGACATTTCTTCCAATGGGTCTGGTAATCCCTCGGGTAGAAATTCGCCGAATGCTCAAGGTCTTCCAAATGGTGGTAACAACCTTTCAGGGTCGAATAATATTAATAGGAACGGTGAGGTGAATCGGGATGGTATACGGGTAAGGATAGATAAACTAGGGTTGAAATTTGATGGAAGTTCGAACAGCATGGGTGTCGAGGAATTTGTGTACCGCCTGGAATATTATCAGGAGCAGTATGGCATCCCATGGAACGAAGTCATACGCGATTTTCCGTTAGTCGTATCCGGTCCGGCTGAATCGTGGTTCTGGTTGTCGCAGAAGACACATAAGTTTGATAATTGGCCGGGTTTGAAGCATTGTTTGTTAAGTCAATATCAATCCACTCGTTCAAATTTTGAAATTTTAACGGAATTGGCCCAAAGAAAACAGTAGCCAAATGAAACCGTGGACACGTTTTTTCATAATATGGGTCAAATTAGGGCAAAACTGGTACAACCAATATCCGAATATGACATGATGAAAATAATGAAGAAGAACGTTAAGGAAAGCATCGGGAGGATTGTATATCCAATACAGGTGTCATCGGTTGAGCAATTAAGAATCGAGTGCAATCAGGCAGAAAAGAACTTTCCTAGGCGGGAAATTAGGAATCTACCTCCGCCTCGACAAATGAGGCAGGTTAATGAATTATATGGCGAATGTCCGTCCGAGCATGAATACGATCTTCCCGAATGTGAGGAAATCGCCGCAATTCAATATAATCGTCAAGCAAAACCAACTTTAATATGTTGGAATTGTCAGAAACAAGGCCATACATTTAGGGATTGTGATTCAACCGTGAGGGGATTGTTTTGTTATAGGTGTGGTAAACCCGGGACGATTACACCCAAATGTCCATCCTGCCAGAAGGGAAACCCAAATCAGGGCGTGGATCAATCCGAATCACCCCACATCCGAAAAATAAGGGAAAGAAATGAGAAATCTGAAAAGGACAGTAATAGGAAAATTGTTAATGGGCTATATAAAGCAAATAACATTGTGTTTGAGCCAGAAATGCGTCATTATCTACCTCTTGATGTCCGTCAAGAAAATTATTACAGGGTTAAATCCAGAATATTTGAAAGCGAAATAAATCCGAAGAAACTGAAATCACCACCTAAAGTGCGAATCAAATTTGCAGAGAAAAAGAAAGCGGTTAGAATGCTTTTAGATTCGATAAGGCGGGTTAGTCAAAACGCTGATCCTAGAGTCTTTGCTGAGGTGGAGGTACAGGGGGTGAGAATCAGGGGTCTGCTAGATACTGGTGCTTCAGTTAGTGTCTTAGGGAAGGGCTGTAGGGAGCTAATAGATAAATTAGGGTGTAATATTAAATATCTTGGGTCAAATGTACGAGCAGCAGGAGGAAAGGAATATAGAATTATAGGAAAAGTAGGATTAGAAATTTTATACAAGGATATTAGAAATAATTTGGAAATTTACTTGTGTCCAGATTTGGACCAGGAACTATATCTTGGAATAGATTTTTGGAGGCTATATCAATTAGCCCCCGATATAGTAAAAATAGATGAAATAAATGTAGAGAAAATTCAAAAGGATATGATTAATGAAAATGAAAACTATAAACTGAATCCACACGATTTGAATGATGAACAAAAGAAAAAATTAAAAGAAATCGTTTCGAAGTTCAACGCGTTTGAAGAGAAAGGCCTAGGTCAAACCAATTTGGAGAAACATTCCATACAATTAATTGAGGGTGCGGTGCCATTCAAGGATCGACATTACCCTATGTCTCCAGCGGTACAGGCATTAGTATATGAAGAGGTTGACAAAATGTTACGTTTGAAAGTTATTGAGGAGAGTCAAAGTCCATGGAGTAACCGTACCACTATAGTTCGGAAACCTGGTAAGAATCGTTTCTGCCTGGATGCCCGGAAATTGAATAAATTAACAGTGAAGGACGCGTACCCCCTTCAAAATATAGACGGAATTCTCAGCAGAATAGATGAAACATATTATATAAGTAGTGTGGATTTAAAGTATGCCTTTTGGCAGATTGAATTGGACGAGGAAAGTAAGCCTTACACAGCGTTTACCATTCCCGGTCGCCCATTATATCAATTTAGAGTGATGCCAAAAAGATTTTTTCCAAAAGATTTTATATACAGTGCGATGCATCAGAATATGGAATTGGCGCCGTGCTTTATCAGTTAAATGGTACAAGTGGGGAGAATCCAATTGCGTTTTATTCGCAAAAGCTAAATCCATGTCAGCGTAACTATAGTGTTACTGAGAAGGAGTGTTTAGCAGCGGTAATGGCGGTAAAAAAATTTAGACCTTATGTCGAGATGATGCCATTTACCGTCATAACTGACCACGCTAGTTTGAAGTGGTTGATGACATTGAAGGATCTAAGTGGAAGACTAGCACGGTGGTCCCTCCAACTACAATCGTATGATTTTGAAATTGAACATAGGAAAGGTTCGGATAATGTAGTTGCGGACATGTTATCTAGGGCTCCACAGAATATAAGCGTGGATGAGATTTATCAGAATGAATTATTGGATTTTGAATCTACAGAGTTTGAAGGTGAGGAATATCTTGATTTGATTGAAACTATCACCAGGAATAAGGATAATCTACCGGATTTGAAAATTGAGGACGGGTACATTTTTAAAAGGACTAATTTTGATCAGGATATCGGTGAGGAATGCAAGTGGAAGTTGTGGGTACCGTCAGCCATTACAAATGCAATAATTGAAAGGGCCCACGATACTCTCACAACTGCTCACGGGGGTGTTGTAAAAACACTCGAAAGAGTTAAGCGGTTTTTCTATTGGCCTAAAATGGCAAGTCAGGTAAAACAATATATTAGGAATTGCCAAACTTGTAGGGAAACGAAACCTTGCAATAGAAATTTGAGACCACAAATCGGGCAAGAAGTTGTAACTGATAGACCATTTCAGAAACTTTACATCGATTTTCTTGGGAAGTATCCACGATCTAAAAATGGCAATCGTGGTGGATCACTTCACCAAATTCACCTTTTTGAAAGCTATGCGCGAGGCTACGGCGAACAATGTGATAAAATTTTTAATATGCGAGATCTTCCATAAATTTGGTGTACCGGAAGTGATCCACAGCGATAACGGTGCACAATTCATATCGAAGACGTTTCAGGATATGATATCGAGGTATAGGATAAGTCATATGAAAACAGCATTCTATTCACCCCAATCAATCGCGTCCGAAAGGGTTAATCAATCGGTTATTTCTGCGATTAGGACTTATTTGGATAGTGACCATCGGGATTGGGATCTTTATCTCTCCGAAATAGAATGTGCACTTCGAACCTCGGTACATTCTGCTACAGGGGTCACCCCTTTCTTTTCCCTTTTTGGCTATCATATGTTTTCTAGTGGCACGGATTATAAACTAGCTCGGAAATTGAAGTCTTTATCCGACCATGAGATTCAGGATTTACGAAGGACAGAAAAGTTGGAGATGATAAGGGAAAAAGTAAAGGGACAAATGCATGAGGCATATGAACGAAGTTCAGAGAGATATAATAGGCGCGCACGAATCGTAAAGTTTATTCCGGGTCAAGAGGTATATCGCCGCAATAACGTATTGTCTAATTTCGCTAAGGATCGAAATGCTAAATTTTGTAAAAAATTTTTAAAATGTACGTGAAACGTACAACGTGAAACCCATCGGCAATAACATGTATGAGCTTGAGACTTTGCAAGGGAAACCCCTAGGTACATATCATGTAAAAGATATACAGACATAGTGCAATATAGGTTAGGAATTTAAGTGCAACATTAGGTTGATATTACCAATGAGATGACGACCATAGATTCCTATTTTGGTTTTGTATTCATCCTGATATTGTTATTTGTCTAAATCTATAGTGCAATTCAAGTGATATCTGTGATATGAACCGAATGGACCAATCCAAATGATACCTCGTATGCGTGTTTCCCTTTATTTATATAAAGACCTATTTGTTTTTGTCTATTTTTTTTTTTTTTGTTTCAGTTTATATCGTAATTATACGAATTTTGCCTAATTGTACATTTTTTAACGGTATTATACACCCATGTTTCACGGTAAGTACTATGTTCGCATTTGGAGTTGAAATTTTCGCGGTTGCTTTATTAAAACAGTTCAATATAAAGTAGATAAATTAACATCAATTGAGTTTCTTGTTCCATAAGAGTTCGGCAAGAATTTACATGAATAAGCTTGTTTTCAGATATAATATTATTTCAGGAAAGTAATCGCGAAAATAAAGTGATGTTCAACTCGAAAACCGAACATAGTATACACCTTAGCTATCAAACTTTTTTTTTATACAGATTTCCTTTTTAAGTATACAATTTAATACGTTATTTCGACTAATAACAAGGACGTCGTACCGATACACCCGATAAAAGACGTTCCTGACTCGAGTAGGCTATTTGATTGCTCACCTGAATGAACATGCGGGGGCATTTTCCTTAGGACCACGGCGTTGAGGGCAGGAATAAATGACGAGCGAGAAAAAGACCTAAAAATAACCGACAAAAGTAACGAAGTCTTTAACAGGAATCGAGTTTCGTATACTTCCCTAATATTTATGATGCCCGGCTTTTTTTTTTCAGGGTGTGGGAGTTCCCCACGTTGGTGCACAAATTCGCAAGATAACCCATTATTACCCCGCACATCTGTTCTGTCGGCGAAGTCTTGACAGACCAGGTGTTTTGTTGCGTGCCACCCTAATATACGAGTGGTATTGAGAGGTTGTTGTTGCTGCGCACAAAAAAAAAAAAAAGAAAGAAAAATTTGCGTGGAGGTTCCCTAGGGGGTAGCCGTTTAGCCTAAGTGGCGGCCACCAATCCACATTATTCCCCAGCCTCCGGATAATTTGCCACATGATGGGAAGGCCAGGGATAGCTATAGGACACACTCGGGACAGCTGGCCGTTTTTAGTGTATGTGGCCGTGGCCGCCGTGCCCAAGTGTGTTTTTATTTGTTTGTTAATTCGTGGTTGTTGTTGTTTTCATATTTGTTTCCCTCGTTGGGATTGGCCCTTACACGAGACCAATCCATACTGGCCGGTGCAAGTCTCATGTGGTAATACGCTTGTACGGAGAGCTTGCCCGGGCGGGGCAGGAGATCTGGGGGAAGCTCGGATATGCGGTGGCGTTTCCACGGCTGCTTGGGCCCAGTCTGTTAGACATCTGGCATGAGCATCTGTATGTCGCAAAGTAAGAGTTGTGGAAAGTATCCAGCACTAGTCGGATATTTTCCGCAATTCTTGTCACTGAGTATGCAGATGCCACTGCGGGATGTCCCACCTGAAAAGAGAGAAGGTCAATAGATTAATATAAGAATAATTACAATTTTGAGGGAACGACAAACCATCAAGCTGAAAAAAAGAAGAAATACTATGAGATGTGTTTAGTAGGTAGGATATGTCAGATGACGTGTTAGTGTTAGATAGTGCAACCAATAGTACACAGGGTGGAATTGTTGTTGGATAACTGTAGGTCGGTAAAACAGTTTTAATTCATAAATTACCCCTGAAATGCGTTAAGTTAAAGAAAATTAGCATAAAATAGAGGTAATGAAAATGTTCAGAAAGAGATGGATAGTGGATACATGGGGGGGTACCAAGTAAAGATGGCTTCCCTGGAAAAATTGAGAGAGATCGAGGCTATAAAAGGGGGTGATTTGGACACATTTGGGATAAATTCTAAGCAGTCGAGTTATCTGTGTCGGTGTGGTTTAAGGCGATTCGATATAATTGAAAGAGAACCGGGAATAATTGTAATAATAATTATAATTATAAATATAATTATATTGGTGGATCTAGTGTTTTTTTATTTATTTGGCGGTGTGAAAACGAAACCAGTGTCAAGGAAAGCCTCCTGGACGAACAGGAGGCCTGTATTTTTGGTATTGTCCACTTGGGAGCACCGGAGAGACGAAAACAGAGTACTCTAGGAAAGAAAGAACGGCAGTGAATATTGGATTTGTCCCTTTATGGAAGCAGCCAAGTTTATGGAATTAAAAGTAGTGGCAGAGGGTGAATCTTTGTGTTCCTAAGGTAGGACGTATTGTAGAGTAAAGAAACAATTTTTAAGAGACCGGCCGTGCAATTGTCATAGTGAAAGACGACCTATTTTTGTTGGAAATCCAAGATTTATATTACACGATCGCAAACCCAGAGTTGGGGAAATTAATTTATCCACCGGAAGTGCGCCTAGAAGCGGCAACAAGATTATCATTATAAATCGTTTTTATTATTACACACACGTATGCAAAAAAAAACTTAATTTGAAATTACACCAATACACACGAAAGTACAACATTTCAAAGAGAGTGTGATTGGCTGCTTAAGTCTTTCATATACTAATGAAGCTGGAACCTAGGAATTGGGAATTCTAATTCGGAAAATTTATATATTTATAATACTGTTATTCATTTATTAGACGTTAATTTATTATATATAGTAGTTTTAACTATTTTTTTTGTTAGATTTAATTATATTTTTTTTATCAAAACGTCCCCTTGAGAGTAACGTTTGTCAAAGGATTTGCAAAGACTTGGTGTGGTAAGGTAGGGTATTTGCCCATTTTTACTGTCTCCTCCCCTGACTAAGTGAGCTCCCTTAGGTAGGCTGTAGGTGAATCAGTTGTTGCCCTTTAGTGTAGCATGAAAATTTTGTGATCTTAAAGCTTTGCAGGTTCTTGGGTTAGGTCAATAGGTGTCCACATTATGTTCTGTTTAGTTGGGGCACTAATCTTTATTTATTTATGTTACCTCAACCGTGAGTAAGGGCCACAATGCTGGGGCAACGCGTATTTATTTTGCCTCTGGTAAATAACCACACACTTCGTTTGAATTTCACTTTAGCTTATTTATTTGAAATAGTGTTTTCTTATTGTTCCAAATACAAACGGTAAATCACTATTTATTTCATTATTGTCTCTACTTTAATTTAATCTTTCACTATTCACTGCCGTCTGCCTCTTGTTGGATTAAAAGAACAACTGTAAGAAGGAAAACTTGGATTAATTGAATGTCCCTTTTGACACTTCAATGTAAAACTTAACGAAATAGAACTTAACGAAATTAGAGTGAGAGGGGCAAACGGCAGAGAGCGAAGGCGATCTGTTCACGTAATACCACTCAATACAGTGGGTCCAATGCTTACGTGAACATACCGCCCCCCTTGCACCGACTGTGCAAAACAAAAATAAATAATAGAAATAATAGAATTTAGTGGTATAACATAAGTTTATATAAAAAAAAGAATATAAAAAAGAGTATAAAAATTCGTTAAATAACAATTCATATTGGTTACGAAAAATCCAATTTATAATGAGCCAACGTTTAAAGAATTTCATCGAAAATAATAAATATTTCAAGAGAAAATTGTATACATAAATTTGAATTTAATTTTAAATGTGATGTTTGTCCAACTCGACGTCAATCTTGATTGGTCCAAAACAAAAAGACAAATGTAAGGTAATGGGCTGACCGATATTTAGTTAGTTATTTTTCTCGGGGAAGAAGCACGAGCTTATGTACAGGGCGAGTGACTATGCCAGCTTGTGTTCGCACGTCGACTACCCTCACTTGACCATCTCTCCCCGTGTGCAGCTGAACGATGCGTCCAAGTCGCCAATCGGTGGGACAAACATTTTCATTCCGTAAGACAACAAGGTCATTTAGAGCCAAATTTTCTCTGGGCGATTTCCATTTAAATCGTTTATTGAGCTCAGTCAAATACTCTGACTTCCAACGGCGACAAAATTCTTGTTGGATAATTTTGATTTTTCGCCATCTATTCAGAAGCGAAGTTTTTGTAGGAATTTCCTCGTTTTGTGCGGGCGAAAGAAGTGAAGAGCCAACCAAAAAATGTGCTGGTGTAAGTGCAGCAATATCATCTTGCTTATCAGAAAGCGGAGACAAAGGCCTAGAATTCATGCAGCATTCGATTGAGCTAAGTATAGTTGCGAACTCTTCGAAAGTGTGTCGGATTTGACCGGAAACCTTTTTCAGATGGGTTTTGCAGCTTTTGACACCGGCCTCCCACAGCCCTCCCATATGAGGAGCTGCGGCTGGTATAAAATGCCATTCTACCTGCTGGAAACCATATCGTGAGACAATTTCATCACCCAGCTGAGAGATAACTTTTTTGAGGTTTGCATCTAGCTCTCTGGCAGCGCCAACAAAGTTTCTCCCGTTGTCCGAATACATTTTTCGTGTACATCCCCTTCGTGAGACAAAACGAGAGAAGGCAGCTAGGAAAGCTGGTGTCGAAAGGTCGCCAACTGGTTTCAAGTGAACCGCTTTAGTAACAAAACAAATAAAGAGACAAATGTAACCTTTAGTTATCCGACATCCTCGACCGTGGAAATTCTTAATGTCGAACGGGCCAGCGTAGTCAACCCCAGTAGTAGCAAAGGGTCTGCCAAAAGTGGTTCGTTCTACTGGCAGAGGAGCCATTATCTGTCCCTGTCGCTGCTGACGCGAAATTGTGCACTCTTTGCATCGATTTATTCGGGCCTTAATAAGATTTTTCGCACGAATTATCCAGCACTCTAGTCTTATAGTGGCTAGAGTCAACTGAAGGCCACCATGTAGAGTTTGACGGTGTATGAACTCAACATAAAGTAGAGACAATCTGCTTTTATAAGCGAGGACAAAAGGGTGCCTTTCTTCGTAAGAAAGGGCCAATGTAGATCCAAGGCGCCCATTAGCGCGAATAATATCGTATTTATCTAAAAACGGGGTAAGAGTGAGAAGAGGACTGTTCGACGGCAGTTTTTGTTTACGACTGAGACAATTGAATTCGGCAGGAAAATACATCTTTTGCGACAAAGTAATAAGTTTAAATTTCGTTTGAGTCAATTCTTCGGACGATAATTCGAGAGAGCCATGAACGCAAATTCGCTTCAAAGAACGATGAGTATGCGCCACAAAACGTAAAACGTATGATAATACGCGTAGTGCCCTTGAGAGACAAGAAAACCTATCTAAAATGTCTTCCATTTTCTCCGACCTAGCAACAAGAGCTTGCATAGGTTTTGATTCTAAAGATGTATCCGCAATGTTTGGTGTTGAGGGCCAAAATCTTCTATCTTTGCGTAACCAAGATGGCCCATGCCACCATAAATCACTCCCCTTTAGTTCTAAAGGGGTCAGCCCCCGGGTTGCTAGGTCTGCGGGGTTTTCCGATGTACCTACATGTCTCCAATTATCCCCGACCTTCTCATGAATAATTGCAACCCTGTTGGCTACAAATGTAGTCCAACTATGTGATGGTTTTTTGAGCCAAGATAAGACTATCATAGAATCCGACCAAAGAAACAAAGTGTATGGTTGCACATGCAATTGAGGCAATACAAAATCTGCCAATTTTGCCATAAGCAGAGCACCGCAAAGCTCAAGCCTTGGGACAGACATTTTCTTTATAGGTGCTACCTTTGACTTGGCTACAAGTAATTTAGAATGAGCCATGTCTCCTACTTCCACCCGAACGTACAATACGGCGGCATATGCAAGCTCAGATGAGTCACAAAACCCGTGATACTCTATCCGACACTCTGGAGAATAATTCAACCATCGATCTATTCTAATCTGATCAATTTCTCTATAGTTTGAAACAAACGCTTTCCATTTGAGCAATGTTAATGGTTTTATTGGATCATCCCATCCAATATCATCGAGCCACATCATTTGCATTAGTATTTTAGCATTTATCACTACCGGTGAGAGCCAACCTAATGGATCAAAAAGTCTCGCTATGACTGAGAGCACCTCTCTTTTTGTATATGTCTCTTTATTGGCCAATTTTTCCGTTACGAAATAAAATTCGTCTGAGACAGCATCCCACCTTATGCCAAGAGTCTTAACCGAACTCTTTTCATCAAAATCCAAAAATTGTTCATTGAGTAAATGGTCCCGAGGCAAATCTTCTAAAATTTCTCTTCTATTAGAGGTCCATTTTCTTAGTTGGATGCCTGCAGATTCCAAAATCGCAATTAATTGGTTTCGAGCTTCTAATGCCTCCGAAACGGAATGAGCTCCCACTAAAGAATCATCAACATACATGTTCTCTTTTAAAATTTTTGACCCTATCGGAAACCTTTCTTTCTCATCTTCAGCCAACTGAAGCAAAGTTCGAAGAGCCAAAAACGGGGCGCAGTTGACGCCAAACGTTACCGTTTTAAGTTGGTAGTCTTGAATCTCGTCGTCAGGAGAGTCACGATATAAAATTCGCTGGTATGGGACATGTTTCGGATTGACAAGTATCTGTCTATACATCTTCGTGATATCTGCGTTAAACACGAATCTGTAAAAGCGCCAATTTAACATCAACGAAATGATGTCTTTTTGTAACACTGGGCCAACATATAGTGCGTCATTAAGACTTTTCCCATTTACCGATGGGCAAGATGCGTTAAATACCACACGCAATTTGGTCGTGGTACTGTCTGGTTTAAAAACGCCATGATGAGGCAAATAAAAATAATCGCAGGCTTCAATATTTGGAGTTTCAACTTTCTCCATATGTCCTAGTGACAAATATTCTTTGATGACTTCATCGTACATCTCTTTCAACTGAGGCTTTCGAGACAAAGATTTTTCATTCCTCAAAAATTGACAAAGTGCAATATATCTATTAGAATTTTTTGAAGCACTCAAGGGATTTTCTGGCTTAAAGGGTAAATCTACCATATATCTACCATTGGCTATCCGTTTTGTTGTATTTCTATAAATATTTTCACAGAGCCAATCATCTTTAGACATAGTTATGTCTTTACCAACTTCTTCTATTTCCCAAAACTTAGTCAATTGCTCATCAATTGATACCCTAGTACAGTGAGAGACTCGAACCACACGTCCTGAATCTCTATCATTCGCTGGGCCAGTAACAATCCAGCCAAATACTGTTTGCTGAGCTACCAGCGAGCCAAGAATTCCGTGTTTTACTCCTTCTCGTAAAATCAACGGGTATAAATTACCTCCAATGAGGATATCTATCGGGCCAGTATGGAAGAAATTTGGATCAGCATATTCCAAATTTGGAAGTTGATCAACCAGAGAATTATCAAATGAGTGAGTAGGCACATCGCCTGTAACATCGCACACAACTAGTGCATCAATTTCCGCAGTGAAATTGTTATTAAGAATTGAGCCAATTGTCAAAAACGCTATATGAGAACATCGCGTTACAGCACCACCCCCCAAACCTGTTACTTCGGCCGAGATGGGCTTAGTTGGCAAATTCAATAATCTTTGTATTTTCTTTGAAATAAATGTGTCATCAGAACACGGGTCAATTAAAGCTCTGACTTTGTGAGCCAAACCATCTTTCAAAATATTAATCCAAGCCGTAGCTAACATTGTTTTATTACAGACGGACATATGGTATGCCCTCACATTGTGAGATGTGGATGGCGTTGGAGCGGACTGTATATTCTGTGTTGTCTGTAAATCACCTGACATATTACCTACACCAGGATTACTTTGTTGCTCGCCTCTTACTATATGCAACATAGTATGATGCTTAGCGCCACATTTTGTACATGTAGCCTTACTATTACATTTTGCTGCCCCATGACCACGGGCTAGACAATTCAAGCAGCTTCTATCTCTTCTAACTGCAGCTATTCTTTGCTTCGGGTTCATATTAAGAAATTTGGGACAAAATTTCAATTCATGCACTTCCTTACACAACACACACTTCACCGTGTTAACCTTTGTATGGTGAACCTTTGATTGCTTCGAATTATCGAAATTGCCAATCTTCTTATGTCGTGGGCCAGATTCTTGCGTATTCATCATATCAGATACGCTTTCTATGGTCTGAAATCTTTCTATTAAAAATTTACTCAAATCTTCCCATTTTGGGAGTTCCGTTTTCTCCCCAATCGATTGTTCCCATAGCGACAACGTGAGCTTGGGTAACTTTGAAGAGCATTGGAACACAAAAATTGGATCCCATGACCCGACATCAATTTTATACAATTTCAGCACTGAGATACAGTTTGAAATATCTCTATGTAACTTTTTGAGACAACTAGATGACTCCTGAGAGCAATGAGGCAAATTAAATAAAATTCTCAGTTGATTGTTTATTAAAATTCTCTTATTTTCATACTGAGATTTTAAATTGGACCACGCTATATCGAAGCCTTCTGATGTCAATTGTACTCCCCGATTAATTTCTCTAGCCTCTCCACTTGTTTTTTGAAACAAGTGGTACAATTTCTCTACTGGGCTAAGTTTCTTATTATTTATATAAATTGCCGTGAAAAGATCGCGGAAGCTGGGCCATGAAACATAATCACCGTAAAACACTTCTGTGTCACACGGTGGAACACTAACAGAAGATGAAGATGTCTTCGGACTCACTGACGAGACAACAGATTTATTTTTCCAATTCCCAACAATTGTCATGCATTTCATATAAATCGTATGGACTTCACCTTTCCTTTTTCTAATAGTGGCCTTATTCGTTTTCAAACACTCTGGGTCAGAACTGCATTTTTTATACTGTTCTTTAAGTTCTGCCCACAACTCATTTAATTCATTTTTCTCTGCCTCTATCGCCGATTCATTATAACTACTCGCATCGGTTTCTTTCATTCGCTCAGCATGAGCCTCAAAGTCTTCGCAAAGACATAAAAATTCTTCGACTAAACCCATGTTTACTGCAAATTATGTCAGCAAATTAAGGTTGCCAGAAAATCAAAGCAAATTGAACCAAAAATGTATAACCAATAACGAAAATTTACGGGCAGCAACGGGCCAAAAAATTTCAATAAAATACGTTTAATTTTATTCTTACGAACTGATCAGTGTATGGTATATTATCTGCAGTGAGAATAAATCAATCGAGACCGAACAGAAAATTAATCAAATTTATCAGAATTTTTATTTGGAACTTTTGTTTCGATTTCTGATTGCAGCATAATTATTTTAACGAGCCAAAAGTACATGCAAATTTATTTCCAAAAAAAAAATCAGTTTGCTGATTAGAACCAGTATAAATTTGATATAATTATAACAAAAATCCGATCAATCAATAGAGGCAATAAAATTTTCAAACAGCTTGCATATATAACCAAAACCATATAAATACAAATTTCAATACGATCGACCGCTAACTAGCTCAAGGCAAATATTTTTCACTCAGAATGTTTGTAGGGACAATTTCGATGTGTAAATAGTATATCACAATAATTCCTTTTCTTTTTTTTTATGATGTTGCACAAAATAAATAATACCAACAAGATCTTCCAATTCGTAATGTATGAGTATATATGATCCAAATATCAAAACTCCACTCGTAAAAGTTTAATTTTATTTTGTTCATAAACCATCAAATTATTGTTTCAATTTTGTTCGATGTATTTTACTATTTACAATTTGTCGAGCCAATAAAACTCCGTACCATATAAGAATACTTTAATCAAAACAAAAACTCCAACAATATGCTTCTTCTTGATATGGGCAACGAAAGCAGTGAGCGAGGTGAGACAAAAAAATCAACACTCAATAGTATTTGCAAATGGGGGTTGAAAACAAAAACGAATCAGTTGGCTTAAGAGACAATAAATTAAGAGAAGCTTTCATGCGCTCTCTTATGTGGCAACCACAATAAAATATTCGTATATTACTTTGCACTTGATGTACAACAACAAAAATATTTTATTTACCAAGTGACAAATCTATGACGTCACTCTATATGATCGACTTCAGCTAATGCTTTTCTCTTTAAGTTGTGCGTACCAACATGCACACACACACGATGCAACGAACAACGAGGCAAACGTATGACAGCCAATGTACGAAAGCAGCGCTCCAACGTCAACTACTATGACGATAACGACAGCCAACTACTGTCGAACAGCGCATCAACATCAACTATTATGACAACGACGACAGCCAACCACTGCCGACTTTCGTAAATGCTGCCGAAAAACAATGTAAGAAATTTGCAAACCCAAGAATAGCAGTGTGAAAAGATTCTAAAAAAAAGTTAACGGACACCCGAGACAAACGAATTTTCGGAGTATTCCTCTCTCAATTTCTTCAACTAAGAAATTGCAGACAATAAAAAGGGAGCCAAATGTAAAACCCAGTGGAGTGGCTATGTTGTCAATAATTGAGACATTCACATACGCGCCGAGCCATAAAAAATTATTTATCTGCATCGAGCCAATATTGCGATTATGTACAAATCCAAATGTACGTACCTTTACACTTTCGCTGATTCCAATTGGAGGATCGATAGGACCAATGTTTAGTTGGGGCACTAATCTTTATTTATTTATGTTACCTCAACCGTGAGTAAGGGCCACAATGCTGGGGCAACGCGTATTTATTTTGCCTCTGGTAAATAACCACACACTTCGTTTGAATTTCACTTTAGCTTATTTATTTGAAATAGTGTTTTCTTATTGTTCCAAATACAAACGGTAAATCACTATTTATTTCATTATTGTCTCTACTTTAATTTAATCTTTCACTATTCACTGCCGTCTGCCTCTTGTTGGATTAAAAGAACAACTGTAAGAAGGAAAACTTGGATTAATTGAATGTCCCTTTTGACACTTCAATGTAAAACTTAACGAAATAGAACTTAACGAAATTAGAGTGAGAGGGGCAAACGGCAGAGAGCGAAGGCGATCTGTTCACGTAATACCACTCAATACAGTGGGTCCAATGCTTACGTGAACATGTTCATTAGATGATCTCTGTTTTTGAGTGTAATATCGGGTCTACTGGACCATTCGTTGAATTGTGTGTTTAAAAACAAAAATATCGTTTATTGGCCGGATAGTCTTGATGAATTTGTTAAAAAAAAAAGAAAATAGTAAGTCTATATTTTGCGAGTTTTTTTTATTTCATTTATTATTATCCAGAGTAATGTTTACAGTGCTAAACCAGGCCAAGCTAACAAAAATATTATAAACTTATGCAGCGAACTAGATACAATAACAGGAATATTAAGAAAGAAATATTTAAAAAAAGGTCTATTAGAATTTCGTAACAATTAAGCTAATAAAGAAATATAAATTAAAAATAATAGAATTAACCATGTAAAAGAGGAAACAAGGGCAGGATAATTTTATATTACGGTGTAATAAATTATTGTTATTATTGCTATTTTTATATATAATCTATGTTAGAGTAAGAGAACAATCGTTAGTAAATAAATATGGTTTATTCTGATGTTTAGTAACGAATCCATTATGTGTTGAGTTTGACCTTTTGGGGGGAAATTACGTGAGTTAAGTGTTGTGATGTGAGCGGGATTTAGGGGTCAAGTTAATGGGAGGGGATATCCACTTGATCATGGTAGGGTTGGGCGGCTGGAGGTTTCCATCTACCTGCCACTTGCGTTGAATCTGTGCGTTGTGAAGTAGTGTAAAGATTTTTTTTGTTTTATTTTTGTATCCTTTTTGTTTATATTATTGGCTACGGTCCTAGGGCGGAAATGATGGGTTGGGACCTGCCCTGGGTAGGCGATTAGAGCTAGCTGGTGCCCGAAATAATTTCTTTCAGCCGCACAATAGGTCACCGTAACAATATATATATATACAATATACATATATATATATATATATATATATATATATATATATATATATATATATATATATATATATATATATATATATATATATATATATATATATATATATATATATATATATATATATATATATATATATATATATATATATATATATATATATATATATATATATATATATATATATATATATATATATATATATATATATATATATATATATATATATATCCCGCGGTGTGCCCAAATTTGCCCACAAAACGCTTATTTATTAAGCGATCTTACTCTAATCTTTTATGGTACTGGCAATATGTGCTAAAATCATCGAAATCGGTTCAGATTTAGATATAGCTCCCATATATATGTATGTTATCGCCCTTTCAGATTTAGATATAGCTCCCATATATATGTATGTTATCGCCCTTTCAGATTTAGATATAGCTCCCATATATATGTATGTTATCGCCCTTTCAGATTTAGATATAGCTCCCATATATATGTATCGCCCGATATGCCCAAATTTGGCCACAAAACGCTTATTTATTAAGCGATCTTACTCAAACTTGGCTTACTCTAATCTTTTATGGTACTGACAATAAGTGCTAAAATCATCGAAATCGGTTCAGATTTAGATATATCTCCCATATATATGTATCGCCCGATTTTGCATATTAGCCCGTAAAATCCTCATATATCAACCGATCGTACTCAAAGTTGCCTAAAAGCAATCTTCTATAGCTTTAACTGTATGTGCGAAATTTCATCGAAATCGGTTCAGATTTAGATATAGCTCCCATATATATGTATGTTATCGTCCTTTCAGATTAAGATATAGCTCCCATATATATGTATCGCCCGATTTTGCCAAATTTGGCCGTAAAACCCTTATTTATCAACCGATCGTAATCAAGGTTGGCTAAGTGTAATCCTCTATAGCACTAACTGTGAGTGCACAATTTCATCGAAATTGGTTCAAATTTAGATATAGCTCCCATATATATGTATCTCCCGATTTTGAAAAATTTGCTAATAAACTTTTTTGACCATAGGGGCCTCATTTATTAACTGATCGTACTCAAATTTTACATAAGGTAACCATCTGCGGTATCTATTATGCCTGCAAAATATTATACAAATTGGTTCAGATTTAGATATAGGTCCCATATATATGCATCGTTCGATTTTGCCCTATTTGGCCATAATACTCTTATATATTAACCTACGTTATTCAAATTTCAAATTTTGATGTCCTAGCTGATCGTATTTAGACCTACATGTGGGTCTTACATAATAATATTTCCCTGAATTTTACAAATTTGGATTTATTACCCACAACTACTTGACCGATTTCCTGTTTTTATACCCTCCACCCTAGGACGGGGGTATAAAGGGTGATACGGTCAAAATTTGGTCAAGGGAAAACGCGTGTAAATCGGTGAAATCGTTTATTTAAAAAATCAAATTAAATTTCTTTTTCAAGTTCAATTAGTATAAAATTCAGGAAAAATATTCAGTTAGGCTTTCGCTTTTCCAAATCCGAATTGCCGGGCCTCACGCTTGACACCTGCCATCAGATTTTGTACAGCCACCTTTTCCACCTTCTTCGCCGCAGAAAGCCAGTTTGCCTTGAACTGCTGCTCGTCCTTAGCAGTTTTTTTTTGGTCTTCTTTAGGTTCCGCTTGACAATAGCCCAGTATTTCTCAATTGGGCGGAGCTCTGGCGTGTTGGCAGGGTTCTTGTCCTTGGGAACCACCTGCACGTTGTTGGCGGCGTACCACTCCATGGCCTTTTTACCGTAATGGCAAAATGCCAAATCCGGTCAAAACACTACGGAACAACCGTATTTCTTCAGGAAAGGCAGCAGACGTTTATTCAAACACTCTTTCACGTAAATTTCTTGGTTGATAGTCCCGGAAGCTATGAAAATGCTGCTTTTCAAGCCACAGTACAGATGGCTTGCCAAACCAGATATTCCTTTGCGAACTTTGACAGTTTTATGTGCTTGAAAATATCTGCTACCTTTCCCCTTCCTTTTGCCATATAAAACTCCTCTCCTGGAAGCTGTTTGTAGTCGGCTTTGACGTAGGTTTCGTCGTCCATTACCACGCGGTCAAACTTCGTCAGCATCGTCGTGTATAGCCTCTGGGATCGCGCTTTGGCCGTCGTATCTTGTTTATCATCGCGATTTGGAGTCACTACCTTCTTGTAAGTCGATAGTCCGGCTCGTTTTTTGGCTCGATGCACGGTTGTAGACGATACAGCCAGCTTATTTGCGGCATCTCGGAGAGAGAGGTTAGGGTTTCGCTTGAAACTACCGGTAACTCTCTTTGTTGTCTCAGCGACTTCCGGTTTTCGATTTCCCCCGATCCAGATTGTCCTGGCTGTCGACAAATGTTCCCCAAACACTTTAATTACATTTGTAACGTTTGATTTGGCAACTTTTAGCGATTTTGTCAGCTTTGCGTGCGAGTAGCTCGGATTTTCGCGATGCGCGAGCAAAATTTTGATACACTGCTCTTCTTGCTTGGACGGCATTTTGACAACTGAAGAGTGAATTCCAAAATCAAAAGAGGAGCGACATTCTACACACACACACCTTCAAAATGAGGGGTGTTCAGGTTTATTAAATGCAAAATTGAAAGAAATACGTCAAGTTTATATTGACCAAATTTTGACCGTATCACCCTTTATTAACTTTGTCATTCCGTTTGTAACACATCGAAATATTGCTCTAAGACCCCATAAAGTATATATATTCTGTGTCGTGGTGAAATTATGAGTCGATCTGAGCATGTCCGTCCGTTCGCCCGTCCGTCCGTCCGTCTGTTGAAATCACGCTAACTTCCGAACGAAACAAGCTATCGACTACTTGACTTGGCACAAGTAGTTGTTATTGATGTAGGTCGGATGGTATTGCAAATGGGCCATATCGGTCCACTTTTACGTATAGCCCCCATATAAACGGACCCCCAAATTTGGCTTGCGATAGCTCTAAGAGAAGCAAATTTCATCCGATCCGGCTGAAATTTGGTACATGGTGTTAGTATATGGTCTCTAACAACCATTCAAAAATTGGTCCATATCGGTCCACTTTTACGTATAGCCCCCATATAAACGGACCCCCAAATTTTGCTTGCGATTGCTCTAAGAGACGCAAATTTATTGTCAGTACCATAAAAGATTAGAGTAAGCCAAGTTTGAGTAAGATCGCTTAATAAATAAGCGTTTTGTGGCCAAATTTGGGCATATCGGGCGATACATATATATGGGAGCTATATCTAAATCTGAAAGGGCGATAACATACATATATATGGGAGCTATATCTAAATCTGAAAGGGCGATAACATACATATATATGGGAGCTATATCTAAATCTGAAAGGGCGATAACATACATATATATGGGAGCTATATCTAAATCTGAACCGATTTCGATGATTTTAGCACATATTGCCAGTACCATAAAATAAATAAGCGTTTTGTGGGCAAATTTGGGCACACCGCGGGATATATATATATATATATATATATATATATATATATATATATATATATATATATATATATATATATATATATATATATATATATATATATATATATATATATATATATATATATATATATATATATATATATATATGTTTGTACTTTCCGATGGAATACACGTATTTGTCGGAACCAGTTGCATTACATATAAAAAGATGTGTTATTCTGTCTTTCGGTGTCTTGAGTCCGTTGGTGTGCTCACCACTGTAACCAAATGATCCATTAGGCAGTGCCTTATAAAAAGCCCAGTCTCATCTGCATTGTAAATGTCATCCAATTCATATTTGTCCAACAATCGAGGCAATACATTTATTTTGAAAACATCAGCAGATTCTGCGTCGGCTGAAGCTGCCTCTCCGTGACGTTTTCGAAAGACTATGTTTTCATTTTTCTTCCACCGTTGAAGCCATCCCGTATTAGCGTTAAAGTCTGGAATGTCTAGTTGTTCATTTGTTCAAACCACTTTGACATTGCTTTATTTAGAGACTCATATTTTGGTTTTCTGTCTCTCTTTTTGTTTAAATTTTTCAACACGGAATAGTTTTTCTCGATTTCATCGGAGTTTTTTTTATTTTTTACAATGTTGAGATCGCAATGTTATAATCTTTTGCAACTTCACTTCTCTTTTTTCCGCGTTGTATTTCTTGCAATAGTTTAATTTTTGTTTTCAATGATAATGTGTTCCTTTGCTTGATTGCGTCCATCTTTCATACGTACAATAAACACCGACACAAACCAAAAATAAATAGAAATGCATACCTAGTGTTGCCGCTGAAAAAAAAAAGTTTCTTATAGGAATTTTTTTTAATGGGATTTTGGTCTTGGGTGATTGCCAGATTGTTCTTTTATCAGTTCTTTTCTTATACACGTTTTTCTTATATGAAACATTTCTCAAACCAAAACACAGCAAAAAGACATGGTGTTTTTGCTACACTTTCTTATATGCGTCTTTTTCTTATATGAGATGTGCTTATATCCGTTACCCACTGTAGATATCCAGGGTGTAACTACCTTGTTCCAGCAATTAATAATGGTTGCCCCAATGAATTCCTATGATCATTATTTGGACTTGGTCTTTTCCAAGTGAACCCTACCTTAAATTTTAACAATTAAATTTTAGATTTGGGTTTTCTAAATTTTCCAAACGAAGTTTCTCCGCAAAGATGCAATCCCATAAATTCTCCTAAAGACCGTCACCATTCTGCTATATGGTTGTATATTCACTGCGATTCCGCACCAATAACACCTACCTATAAAAGGAGCAATAAAAAGAAATATTGTTTTTCCAGAACTGATTTTACAAAGTTGAATTCGATGCTTGGACTGAAATTACTTCCTCCAAAATTCTTGACTCAATAGTTGCGAAATATTTCTCAATTTTATGTAATTACATTTCGAAATCTGTTCCTTTCAAATTGCTTGATGATTCTGGTGAACCACCATGGAATACAATTAATTTAAAAAGATCCGAATATAACTTAGAAAATAGAATTGCTTATCGTAATCACTTAAATAATATTAAGAACCAATTGAGAACTAACCCTAAGAAGTTTCATAATTTTGTAAACTCAAAACGTATCTCACGTGGATTTCCTAAACGAAAGTGGCTGTTGAAGACTTGGATATATGTAATATTTTTTAAAGCTAGATGCTTTCAGTCAGCTTATTCAGAGAAATCTTGGGAATCATTGGAAAATTATCCCTTTACAATCATACCATCTTCTACGATTGAAATACCTTTTATAAGTTCCACTACGGTTCTCAACTATCTGAATACTCTGAACGCAACATCCAATCCAGGATACCAGCAAATATCCTGTGGAAATGTTCTGACAATCTTGCCTTCCCACTATCTGTCATGTTTAATAGATCATTGCATCTTGGATATATGCCACATATATGGAAGGAATCCTACATAATACCTGTACACAAATCTGGTGACAAAAGTGATGTCTCTAACTATAGGAGCATCCCAAAACTTTTCGAAAAAATAATTACAGATTCCCTTTCACACCAAATCTCGTCATTTCACTCTCGATTTCAACATGGTTTTCGAAAACGCCATTCAACAGTTACGAATATCCTTGAACTGACTACCCTTGTCAATGATGGTTCCCTAAGACCATCTGACAGATGTGATATATACCGATTTTATTAAAACTTTTGACAAAGTCAACCATAGCTTACTATTGTTTAAACTTGATAGAATAGGTTTCAACAAAGCATTACTCCGATGGATTCATTCATATTTGGAAGGTCGAGTTCAAAAGGTAAGATTGCGTGATGTTTGCTCTCATCCGATAGTGGTTACCTCTGGTGTTCCGCAAGGTATTCATTTGGTACCGATCCTTTTCAATCTTTTTATAAATGATCTACCATCAGTCATTCACGATTGTCATATTTTAATGTACGCGGATGATGTTAAATTATTTCGTTGTTCAATAACCCAGATGAGCAATGTATATTACAATCTAATCTTAACAGTTTTGTTAAATGGCGTGATGTGAATTTAATGGAACTGAATATCTCGAAATGCAAACATATGACATTTAATTCTTTCATTGCTAAATATGCCATTAATGGGATTGAACTTCATACTGTTGAGTCTATCTTAGATCTATCTCTCAATGAGATGGCAGAGCAGTACTATATTCACCTAATATGGGTGCCTGGCCATAGGAACATACCGGGGAACTGCGAAGCGGATGAGTTGGCAAGGGACTACCTTACATATTCCAGGGGAACTAGAATCTCTTGGTATGCCCCTGGCTACCTGCAAGCTCATGCTGCGTGAGAAGGCTGTTATGATGGCAAATGGGAGAATTGCAAGGGTTGTAACGACACCAAGCAAATATGGCCCCATTTAGACTTAAACCGCACGCTAGATATGTTAGTGTTCTCGAGACGTCAGATATCACTCCTGATATCTGCTATAACGGGTCGCTGCCTGATAGACGATTTTGTAAAAGCTATTGGCGCGAAGTATAATGACTATTGTATGAGCTGTCATGATGCGGAGGAAAAGGAATCAATTAAACACCTCTTGTGTGAATGTCCTGTGTAAAGCGCAAGCAACTTTTAGGAGCATATAGCTTCAGATTACTGGCGGATCTGGAAAACTTAAGCGGTCTGCTAATGTTTTTGGAACCATCTGGTTGGTTCAACAAAGGAAAATATTCGAGAAGGTTCAGCGGTTGAAACTAGAAGTGCCCATATGTAATAGGTACTTTTAGTTAATGTGGTATCACAATGGACTGAATAGTCTAAGTGAGCCTGAATCTTAATCGGGCTGCCCCTTTAACCTAACCTAACCTAGATCTAAGAATTTTTCTTGATTGCCGGCTGAATTTCATGCAACATATTTCGATGACTGTTTATGGTGTTCTTGGTTTCATGAAACCATCAGTAATTCACGATTGTCTTATTTTAATGTACGCGGATGATGTTAAATTATTTCGTTGTTTCAATAACCCAGATGAGCAATGTATATTACCATCTAACCTTAAGAGTTTTGTTAAATGGTGTGATGTGAATTTAATGGAGCTGAATATCTCGAAATGCAAACATATGACATTTTCAATAAGTAATTCTTTCATTACTAAATATGCCATCAGACAGTCAACCTACAATAAAATCCTTGGACTCTGTATTCCGGGGAACTGCGATGCAGATGAGCTTGCAAGGCTAGGAACTAAAGTTCTGCACAAGCATATTTGAATTTGAAAATTTCAAAATGTTCTGAAACATGAATAGAACTTTCAAAACATAGCTATAAACAAAACTTTCAAACATCAAATAAAACAAATATCAGAACATAACATTACATGGTTGCAAACGAACAATGTTTTGAAGGTTCTATTCGAAACCAAGTATCAAAGTTGCAAGCATTATAGAACCTGTATGCATTATTCTTGGGCAAAATCTTCACCATAGTGATTCGGACTCGTCGTTCTTTTTGTACAAAGGAACTAGTTCCATCAAATCGTTCCATCGTTCCTTTTCGTTCTAGATTTTTATATTTGTCTTCACTGTCATCTACTAAAGGCAGAGATGACATTTTTTACTATGTGCAACGAAGTTCGTAGTCAAATGAAAGATACAAAAAATATTAAAAATTGAGTAAAATTACTTAAAATAATTTATAGTAATATAGAAAGAAAACATATTGGATGGAAAATTTAAAGAAGTAACTAAACTCATTGCAAGACATTAAGATTTATTTGTGTATTGTGAAGAGCCTGAGCTGGAACTAATGATTCTATTGAGTATCAGCATACCAATCAATGATTTAATATATGTACATACGCGCCAAAATGAATAAATTTTTCATATAGCTCAAATAAAAGTCAAAAAATCAAATTGCGATCCGCGGAACTATGAAGCGTAAGTTGAAAATAACACTAAATGACAAAAGGAATGATGAGGACGAAAGAGATGGAACTAGTGACAGTCGTTCCTTTTAGTGAAACGTTTATTGGAACTAGTTCGTTCCGGAACGACACAAGACTAGTATACATGTTCTAAAGTGCTTGAAACATGTTGTTATGCTTGCAACATCTTCTGAACAGAGCTGAAAGCAAAAAATTAAATGGTGGGACAGTTGGTGAGTAGTCATTGAACTGTGTGTGCGTGTGTGCAAGGAAAGTTTGTAAGACATGGATTCCCCGAACGTAAGTTTGCATTAAAGGCGGTACTAAGTTTACCATTAATTTTGTGATGCCATTTTCTTTTAAGCTATTTTAGATTTTCCAAATAATTTCGTAAGTTTATATTATTTTTGCACTTTTATTTGACGTTTTGTGAAACATAAGCTTAGTACCGACTGTTTATATATATATAATATCACATTTTAAGAACTGATAGTTTTATTAAATGCAACCATGAAACCATGAAATGGTATTTTATTTTCCTTTATTTTAAATGAAATAACTAATGAACAGAAACCGATAGCTAACATATAATTGCTACTGCTTGATTTTAATTTTATTCATTGTAAAAAAAATCTTATGTTAAAATTGAAAGTCAATGTAATTTATTTTCATTTTCTATCCCAAAAGTTCAACTCTAGAAATAAACAAGTATATACGGCCGTAAGTTCGGCCAGGCCGAAGCTTATGTACCCTCCATCATGGATTGCGTAGAAACTTCTTCTAAACACTGCCATCCAGAATCGAATTACTTAAGTTGCGGTAACGCTTGCCGATGGCAAGGTATCTTAAAACCTCCTAACACCAGCTTCTAAATTGTATGTAAGTCCATACGTGGTATATATTAAATCAAAAAAGATCGATCCAATACGTATATAATTCAGTTTGACAAAAGTAGACATAAAATTTTTACAAAATTTTCTACAGAAATAAAATTTTAACAAAATTTTCTATAGAAATAAAATTTTCACAAAATTTTCTATAGAAATAAAAATTTTGACAAAATTTTCTATAGAAAGAAAATTTTGACAAAAATTTCTACAGAAATAAATTTTTAACAAAATTTTCTATAGAAATAAACTTTTGACAAAATTTTCTAGAGAAATAAAATCTTGGTAGATTATTTTTGCCTCGAGTGGCAACCATGATTATGAACCGAATAAAATTTGAACAAAATTTTCTATAGAAATAAAATTTTGACAAAATTTTCTATAGAAATAAAATTTTGACAAAATTTTCTATAGAAATAAAATTCTGACAATGATGAAAATTTTATTATGAACCGAATAAAATTTTAACAAAATTTTCTCTAGAAATAAAATTTTGACAAAATTTTCTATAGAAATAAAATGTTGGTAGATTATTTTTGGCTCTAGTGGCAACAATGATTATGAACCGTTTTGGACCAATTTTTATGTGATTGGACCAATTTTGGTATGATTGTTAGCGACCATATACTAACACCACGTTCCTAATTTGAACCGGATCGGTTGAATTTTGCTCCTCCAAGAGGCTCCGGAGGTCAAATCTGGAGAACGTTTTATATGGGGGCTATATATAATTATGGACCGATATGGACCAATTCTGGCACGGTTGTTAAAGATCATATACTAACACCATGTTCCAAATTACAACCGGATTGGATGAAATTTGCTTCTCTTGGAGACTTCGCAAGCCAAATCTGGGGATCGGTTTATATGGGGGCTATATATAATTGTAAACCGATGTGGACCAATTCTTGCATGGTTGTTAGAGACCATATACCAATATCATGTACCAAATTTCAGGCGGATCGGATGAAATTTGCTTCTCTTTGAGGTCCGCAACCCAAATCTGGGGATCGGTTTATATGGGTGCTATATATAATTATGGACCGATGTGAACCAATTTTTGCACGGTTATTAGAGACCATATACCAATACCATGTACCAAATTTCAGCCGGATCGGATGCAATTTGCTTCTCTTTGAGGCTTCGCAAGCCAAATCTGGAGATCGGTTTATATGGGGTCTATATATAATTATGGACCGATGTGGACCAATTTTTGCATAGTTGTTTCAACAGACGGACGGACGGACATGCTTAGATCGACTCAGAATTTCACCACGACCCAGAATATATATACTATATGGGGTCTTAGAGCAATATTTCGATGTGTTACAAACGGAATGACAAAGTTAATATACCCCCATCCTATGATGGAGGGTATAACAAAAAACAATATGAAATAAAAAGACAATACGCAAAGCTAAACCAAGGTTCGTAGTTACTAATTGTACACAAATTATTGAAGTAATTGCTGCTTAAGGATTCTATATTTTTTCTCAAAATTAAATCACACCACTGTGCTGCTTGGGGTTCTGTAGAACATGCATAACCCACGCAAAACATTTATAACGCAAATAGCAACATGTTCTATGCAAGATGGATTTGATATTTGTTATGCTTGGTTTAGTTTCGATTGCCTTTTGTTGTGCTTGCCGTCGTACGATGTATTTGTTCGGTTTGTTTAGCGAAGCGCTGATGTTCTGCATGTTCTATAAAAATCCAAGCCATTCGAAATCGCTTTCAAGCATATTTGTGCAGACCTTTACTAGAAAACGTTAACTTAAGCAGTCTGCTAATGTTGTTAGAACAATCTGGTTGGTTCAACAGAAGAAAATAATCGAGAAGGTTCAGCGGTTAAAACTCGAAGTGCCCATATGTAATAGGTACTTTTAGTTAATGTGGTATCACAATGGCCTGAATAGTCTAAGTGAGCCGGAATCTTCATGAACTTCATACTGTTGAGTCTATCTTAGATCTAGGAATTTTTCTTGATCGCCGGCTGAATTTCAGGCAACACATTTCGATGACTGTAAATAAAGCTTACGGTGTTCTTGGTTTCATGAAACGATGGAGCAAAGAACTCAATGATCCGTCCATTACTAAACAACTTTACATATCGTTAGTCCGTGGTATCCGTCTTATAATATTTATATAAACATGATTGAATCTGTTCAGAAACAATTTCTTTTATTTTGCCTACGTAGTCATGGTTGGACTCCAGTCACACTGCCCTCTTATGAATACAGATTAAGTTTAATCAAACTACCTACCCTAAAAAGTAGAAGAATAATGTTAAACATCCTCCTTCTTTCAAATGTGCTGCAAGGAAAAGTAAAATCTGATTTTATTTTACACCGCATACGTTTTAATGTTCCTATTCGACCAACCCGAAATTTCGATATATTAAAAGTCGAATACTTTCAATCTAATTATGCAAATAATGACCCGCTTCGTCGGTTATGTGTACAATGTAATAAACACTATCATGTCATTGATCTTTCAGAAAATGAAGATACACTAAAACGAAAAATTATAATGTTGCTAAACACATAATAGTGTCTTAATAATTGTATATATGTATATTTTAGTCTGTAAGAATATTTTTATCTATAGACCTAATAAATAAAAAAAGCACATGCCCAATAATATGGTTCATATTCCGCAGATTTGCGAAAATAAATGTATTTTGTTCAGATATCCCTGCTTCGGATCGGTATTTTAGCATTGTGTCTATTGCTTTCATAGAGAGTGGACATAACAGGACGGGAACAGTTCTGCCTCTTTTTCTTTTATTACAACTCTGTAGTATTTATTTATGAAATTTATCGAGTTATTGGACAAGCCTTTAGCGATTTGGCAATTTTTATCGGTTGCAACTGTGTGCCTTAGTTGAAAGTTTTGGATATCCATCTTTCCGTCTCTCCTGTCCGTATTTTGTTAAGTCAGTGTAAGATTTAAAATCAAATGTTTGCAGATTTGTTATGCTTTCACGCATTTGTTTTCTTAAATATGTATAAAGTCTGTTGACATCATCATGAGATGGTAAAACAATTTCTTTGACACGTTTTTGGTCATCTTGGTCCATTAAAGCCTTTTTGTTGATGACAGTTGGTGCCTCCTCTTCCCACAGCAACGGAAATTTGTCTACATTTTTTTCATATCTTCATTTTGAATTTTTATATACTCTGTTCGAAGTTTTAGTCCACATTTTTTTATTAGTAATGATAACGTAATCGCAACTTGGGAGTGTTCGTACCATAGAGAGTCTTCATTCCAACTTGCAACCTTTTTTATTGACATTATGCAAAGATCATGATATTGTGATATGAAAATATCTTTGAGTTCTCTTATTGCAGGCTCTGTTTCTCCAAACAGCAATTATAAGTTTCGCCAGGTATCTCAGGTGCGCCCGTATCATTACTCTGTCCTTATTTTCTGTGTATTTGTCTGCCAGTTTGTTTCCGTACTTTATAATCAATTCATCAAATTTAATATGTTGCGATACTTTGTCATCATGTAAATGGGATAAGTATTTTTTAAGAGACTTTGTCGCACAGGGTGATAGTGTTTCCGTTAGAGCTCTGCCTTCAATTAAGGTAGTTCGATCGCCTATAGTTTTTGTTTTGTTACACTTTGGCGTATGAATCCTAATTGTTATTTTAGAGAAGAATGCCTTGCATTCGGAACAACATGGGAAGTCAATTGACACTTTCTTAAATTTAGCTGTTGGGCACCGCGCAGTGATTATTATTCCGCTATTTTTTGTACAGTCCGTATTATAAACAAAATCTCCATCCTTTCTAATTTTTTCTAGAATTTGTTTTCGGATAGGATTGTTCGGTGGCAAACGTGTTACAGTTTCTACGTCGTTTTCATTTTTGTGTTTAAGTAATATATGCCTCGTCTCGGGTCTGCAACATTCCACAAAATTTATAAAAAAGTTTTTTTTTTCGAATTTTGCCACTTGCAGGCAAGCGGACATTCTGAAGGTTAAGTGGATGGTCACTAACTTCAATACTTTTAGTGAGAGAGGCTAATCCTGTGTCAGGAAGAAATTCTGATACAGTCGTTTCCTGAAAGGTTGTCGATTCTCCTTAATTTATACAGCTAATTTCCAAGGCAGTTACATTGTCTTGCCTTTCAGATATAACAGTCAAATTTTTATTTGTAAATGGGATTGAGTCAATCAATGGTGGTGGAGTTTTCAATGGTGTTTTCAGTGGTGGTGCAGTTTTCAGTGGTGACAGATATTGTGATGTTTCCGTATTTGAGATATTGCGATGTTTCGGTACAAGTAACTGAAGCGGTATAATTTTTATTTGTAATGAGGATTGAGTCAGTCGGTGGTGGAAACGAAGTTTTAATTTGCGAGAGATATTGCGATGTTGCATTATTTGAGATACTAAGATATTGCGATGTATATTAATGTCTGTTCGAGAATTCGGCCCAGAAAAGCTATTTGCCTTTGTTTAGTTGTTAAAATGTATTGAATTAATTGATGGCGTTAGCTTCTGTTCCACACAATTCGATTTTGTTTGTTGTTGATCAACTGGAGTCAACTTTTTTACTGAAACCAATAATTTATCAGAGCTACTTGAAATTGGGGCTTCATTATTGACAGTTGTAAATTTCTTAGTTTCTAAATTGTTCCAAAAAAGAAATACACAATACAAGTTAATATTTGTATACGAATCAAACACAGAAAAAAATACAACCAAAATATTTCCAATTAAAAAGTTGATTGAAGTTGAAATTTTTAAAATTTTTAATTAAAAATTTTATTGAAACAATCAATTTTTTAATGAAACTAAAGAGACAAAGGATCGCAACTCATTTTCGTTTATATTCAATTGTACTTTTGCTAAATTTGAACAGAATCAAATGAGCTAAACTTTTATATATAACCATTTTATGAGCTGCAGTAAAACAGACAAGTTTCAAAGTTGTCTCTTAAGCGAATTACAAGGATTACTTTTTCGCTCGGAAATCTTCAACATTCACTGATGCAACACAAAATAATACAATGAATAACCCTGCATTTTAGACCCTATTCACGTTGAAACAAGCTGATATTACTAATTAGTAGAAGAATTATGAGGTGGTATCTTGTTCCGTTATTCCTTTTTACAAGTCACAATGCTTTTTTCCAGTTGACTTATTTCAACAATATTTCAAGATTCATTTAGTTGGACAGCATTCCTTTAGAACTCAGACTCATAAAGCTGCAGCTGCTATCTCGATTTTCACACTCGATATTGCTTACTAACATATCTATAGTGCATCTGGATATATTGAGATTATTCCAAAATTTTCAAACAGTAAAAACAAATTCTCCGTTTTGTAAGACAATGATAATGATGGGGGTTAACAGTCAGGAAGTATGAGAAGGACAAAGGTTGTCCGCATAAGCAATTTTTTGAGGGAATTATGCAGTACATTTTTTAAAATGCATTTATCTAGTATAATTCGGTTCATATTTTAATCTTGGGTATCACAAACTAAAACAACCATTTTTCTTTTTCCCTTTCCAGGCCAATCCAGATTTAAAACCCCTCGTTAAATTCCACAAAAACAAAAAATTACAAACTCCCGTTATTTGTTTAAAAAGTATACAACTTTTATTTATCACTTTGTTACGAAAAATGTAAAACTACAATATTTGTGTTCCTTTAACTACTTAATGGATTATAACATACATGGTTCATCGGTTCGAACACCACTTGAGAGTTCCGAAGAATAAAAAAAAAATCCAATTTTAATCACAACATTAATATTTATGATACATTAGGCGATTTATAAATAACATAAACAAAGGAAAATTTAATTTTGAGCGGATTCGCTTTTTAAGATCAATAGGCAGCCCTTACACCTTTTTAACAAATAAAACTTCTTTCTACTTCTTTTGAAATAATTAAAACACACCAAGGCTGACATCACATGTCTATTCAATAAATGTAAAATTTCTCTAATCCGCTATGATAGTGACATTTTATTCACTTCGAATTACGTCAAGTTTTACCAATGCTAGTAAAAACCAAGGCATATTGAGGAAGGTAGTATTAAGCTATCAGATGGTGATTAAAATTTTTTTATTTGAGCAGAACTTTTATTATCGGTATTTCCTCAATGGCATAGGCGTAGCTAAAGTGGTTTTATGTACCCAGAGAAGGAATATGGTCACCTCAAACATGTTTCAAGAGCAAAATGTTATGTTTGGATGGTGACCATGTAACATGTTCGCCGCAACCATGTTATTTTCTCAGAAATTATGTATATGTTTTCGGAAAGCATGTTATGGTTGGCGAGAAAATAACATTTTTGCGACAAACATGTTACATGGTCACCATCCAAAAATAACATTTTGCTCTTGAAACATGTTTGAGGTGATCATATTCCTTCTCTGGGTGTGGGTTCTTCATCTCCCCATACCAAATACCATGCAGTATATTACATATAATTGAATTAAATATTCTGGTTTCTTCCCATCTGTGGTGGCCGAAACAGGCAAAAAAATTCTGTCGTACACCTAATATACCATATACCTATCAGCAGTGATTTCTATGCTTTTGCTGTATGTTGCACTTATTTTGTTTTGCAAATCTCGGTGCTCAATGATCATAATATATTCCTCATTAATAATTTTGAAACAATAAGAAAAACTTAGTTTACTACTTTTCATTCATATTTGTTTTTACGCACTCATTCACATCTTTTGGAGACTTTTAGTTCACTTGTCTTTTAGTGCAGTTTCTATTGTGTACTTTTTTTTCAATTAGTTGCTTTCTAGTTTTCATTCATTCAGTTCGTTTTTTTTCGACTTTTCATTAACAAAGTTGCAAAAAAATTTGCTTTGTATTATTTTTTTTTTTCAAATTAAGGTGTTAAAAATGAAAATGAAAATTCGGAACTTCGTGTAAATAAACAGATATTTAAAATTAATTTATTTTATGAAAAATTTATAAAAAGTTTCAAATAAAATGAGCAAAATCTAAATGTGAACAAATATAGTGAAGATCAGCTATGCTAGTGTTTTGACCTAACTGTCAACGAAATTTTCCTTTTAAAGTGGCAACACCCGTGTACTAAATCATAGCATTATTTTTGACATTTGTCATTTTTTACTCAATTTTGGCCTGAACCGCAGTTTCCACGTTGTTTCACCATTTTAAGAACTTCCTTTCTGATCAAACCTCCTACAAGATAACATCAGTAAAGTTTCAGTGAAATCAAATTTAATTAATTTAATCAGAATAATATTAAAAATTATCGAGAATTTAATCGTAATCTCCACAACATACTTTTACACATTTTCTAAATATTTCGGAGAAAGGTATGCATGTTTGATAAATTAAGTGATTTTTTTTGAAGCCAATAGTCTAAAAGACACCTAAATTTCTCAGGAGGCGTTTCCTCAGAAGTGGCTATTCTGGGGAAGCTAAAAACCAAGCTCCAATTGAATTTGAATATACTCCAAATAAACTTTCCATCGAATTTGAGGAAACTTCTATCAAAGCAAACACATGTTCAACCAAATTTTTGGAGAAAACTACAAGCAATTCATACCTCGCCGATTTCAAGACACCAGGTTGGTTGCAACCTTCTGGATAAACCAAAATTGTCATATCCACAATTTATACCATCAGCGCGCAAAATATCGGCCAGCATTTCGTATTTTTTTTTTTTATTTATTTATTTCATAAAGAGTCAAGTCGTTAGACCATATATGACCCAAAAACTACACAATTCTTTGAATAATTGACTTAATTTATAACATTAATTAGAATAACAAAAATAATAAAAAGAATCACCGGCTACTCTATATATTACTACACAGATTTGAGTCCCACTTTGCCACGATGATGTAAAAACAAGTCGAGCGAGAAATTTCAATCAACCCTATTTTGACGTTTTTCACAAACATGAATAATATCATCAACTCATAATTTTTCATTCCGAAACTGCCTTGAATTTTCTGGATGTAATCATTGCTAAACACCAATTTAATACACCAGAATTCTGCCAGAAGCTCTAAAAAAACCGCAGATAATAGAGCTTGTTAAATTTAGCGATTTTTAGTTCCCGCAGTAATTTCCACGTAATTGTGTTTGTTCTAAATGACTAAGTAAAACATGATAAGTCATACATTCTAATAATTTTGATATTTGCACCTATTTAAGAAATGGATTTAACCAACATTTTGGTATTTATCTTTGTTTTACGTTTATGGTTTATCTTTATGGGTTTTAAGTTCAAAAAACATATTTTCCAAATTTTGTAAATTTTTCTTTTCACAAAAATATGTTTTAATCGTAATATTTTTTTTTTAATCTTAATTTATCAAATTCATAAAATTTTTGAATTAAAATGAATTGCTAGGATATTTTCATTTTTTTATAAGAGTATTAATTTTTAACCAATATTTACTTAAAATCACAATTTGTAAAATTAAAATTCATTTGCATAGCATGAATTACTAAAATATATCCGACAATTAAGAATAAGCATATCATGGTGAAATTTTGGTAAAGGCAAAAGCTAAAAAAATCTGAACGTGTATGACGTATCACCCTGTAAATATTTTTACAACAAACCTACGCAAAAATATTTCTCCAACATTTCATTCATAACAAAAATGCTCCAGAAATAACAACAACAGCAAAACTGAAGTGAGGAAGGCCTTCATCATTATCGTGCTTGCTGGTAAGTCCATTCATAAAAACAAATTACATACTATTTTTGCAAAGGTTTCTTTATACTCTCTTGTATCATAATAATCAAAAGAGAGCAATGACATGAGTGGCGCTGATATGATGATCACTGCTAGATTTAGCAGACCTATGTAAATAGCAAAATAACAAAGAAATGTAAAATTACTCGCTCTCATGATTTTGTTCTGTTTGATTGTTATTTTCTGGTAATTCGTTATTTTTTCCTTCACTATACAGTAATCCCTCGATTTACGTCGTGATTGGTTCCGGAATTTGACGACGTTAATCGAAACGACGTAAACCGAATTAAAAATTGTTCATACTTACTCCTAAGTCCATTTATGTATGTATGTGCGTGTACATAATAAAAAACTTCAAAAATAAGGGTAATTCAGTAATTTCGGTAAGAATTTCAGAAAAAAATATTTCGATGTCATCATCGTTGATACTTATTTTACTTATGGAAGGCGTTTCTGATAAAGTGGGCCCAAAAATCGACGACGTAAATCGAATGGCGACGTAAATCGAAGTTTGATGGAACAAAAAATTTGACGACGTAAATCGAAACAACGTAAACCGAGACGACGTAAATCGAGGGATTACTGTATGTTATAAAATATGTTTTGTTTGATACGTTAACCCTTTTAAAACCAACGCATAAAACATAAAGATACAAAATCTTAATTTTTCTCATACAATGTGTACGGAAAATTTATAATTAATTATAACGTAATATTTTTGATTTCAATTTAATGAATTATTACTATTCTACTTAATATCGTAAATATCAATTATTATATATATATATATATATATATATATATATATATATATATATATATATATATATATATATATATATATATATATATATATATATATATATATATATATATATATATATATATATATATATATATATATATATATATATATATATATATATATATATATATATATATATATATATATATATATATATTGTAGTATTCTAATTACTATTATAAAAACATGTCTTGAATAAATATGTTGAATTTTAAAATCAATTTCTAAATTTAAACAACAGGATGTTTTCTTGTAAGAATGTGAGGTAATAAAGGTTTGATCAGTGTTCCATTTAGGGGTTCTAAAAGAAATGTATGCCATTAGAACAATCGGTAGGTGTGGGTTATGAGGCCTTTATCTTTTTACCATCTAAGAGATTTTATAAGCGATATTTTTTGATACTTTTTGAATTCATTCCGGGTAAATTGGTAAATATTAAATTTCATTTTTCATTTCGGTTTTAATTTCAGGTTAGTTTTAGATTTTTGTGATGATATTCGAGTAATTTCAAATAGATTCATTATTTGATTTTGATCAGGGAGTCTATAATAATCTATGTGATGGAAAAGGATATTAATGGAGAAGGACACGAATCCCCCCACCCGACTGTACAGCTAGTTTATCGAAGGCTCCCGCCGTCCATTTTTCATTTCTATGCAGCGATGCTTGTTAAACATATTTCGATATAAAAGTGGCATCGAAAGTCCTTTTGGCCTTTCTTGTACATTACACATCTACAAGAATTTTTTTTCTATTTTGGAGGTATCTTCACGTAAAGAAGAAACATGATTGTCACAATCATATTCGAAGAGCAAAATAATATGATAGGAGCTATTTTTGCGGCGACCACGTAACATTTTCTCCTGCAATCATGTTGGCTCAGTGAACATGGTTCTAAGAAAAATAAAATTGTCCTCATCTAAAATGTTATTATATTGATAAAAAGAAATTTGTTTCCCTTAAAAGACAATAGTCACGATCTAAAATGTTACGGTAAAGGGTGATACGGTCAAAATTTGGTCAAGGGAAAACGCGTGTAAATCGGTGAAATCGTTTATTTAAAAAAATCAAATTAAATTTCTTTTTCAAGTTCAATTAGTATAAAATTCAGGAAAAATATTCAGTTAGGCTTTCGCTTTTCCAAATCCGAATTGCCAGGCCTCACGCCAGGAAAGGCAGTCGACGTTCATTCAAACACTTTTTCACGTAAATTTCTTGGTTGACAGTCCCGGAAGCTATGAAAATGCTGCTTTTCAAGCCACAGGTAAAGATGGCTTGCCAAACCAGATATTTCTTTGCAAACTTTGACAGTTTTATGTGCTTGAAAATATCTGCTACCTTTCCCCTTCCTTTTGCCGTATAAAACTCCTGTCCCGGAAGCTGCTTGTAGTCGGCTTTGACGTAGGTTTCGTCGTCCATTACCACGCAGTCAAATTTCGTCAGCATCGTCGTGTACAGCCTCCGGGATCGCGCTTTGGCCGTCGTATTTTGTTTATCATCGCGATTTGGAGTCACTACCTTCTTGTAAGTCGATAGTCCGGCTCGTTTTTTGGCTCGATGCACGGTTGTAGACGATACACCCAGCTTATTTGCGGCATCTCGGAGAGAGAGGTTAGGGTTTCGCTTGAAACTACCGGTAACTCTCTTTGTTGTCTCAGCGACTTCCGGTTTTCGATTTCCCCCGATCCAGACTTCCTGGCTGTCGACAAATGTTCCCCAAACACTTTAATTACATTTGTAACGGTTGATTTGGCAACTTTTAGCGATTTTGCCAGCTTTGCGTGCGAGCAGCTCGGATTTTCGCGATGCGCGAGCAAAATTTTGATACACTGCTCTTCTTGCTTGGACGGCATTTTGACAACTGAAGAGTGAATTCCAAAATCAAAAGAGGAGCGACATTCTACACACACACACCTTCAAAATGAGGGGTGTTCAGGTTTATTAAATGCAAAATTGAAAGAAATACGTCAAGTTTATATTGACCAAATTTTGACTGTATCACCCTTTATTAACTTTGTCATTCCGTTTGTAACACATCGAAATATTGCTCTAAGACCCCATAAAGTATATATATTCTGGGTCGTGGTGAAATTCTGAGTCGATCTGAGCATGTCCGTCCGTCCGTACGTCCGTCTGTTGAAATCATGCTAACTTCCGAACGAAACAAATTATCGACTTGAAACTTAGTTGTTATTGATATAGGTCGGATGGGCCATACCGGTCCACTTTTACGTATAGCCCATATATAAACGGATAGCCAATATATGGGCTATCCGTTTATATATGGACACCGCCTGTTCTCAGTTTGACACCACATGTGTGTTGATTCACTTTCATGAACGACTCCTTTTGAAATGAGCACGCCGTGCATGATTTTTTCTATGAGTGAAGGGCATAGAAAAGTAACCGTGGAAATAAGATAGTTTTATGTTTGTAAACTGAACATACTACTTACCTTAAGAGTGAAAAATATTGAATGGTCACAAAAAACAGATACATGATTATCACAACCACGTAATGGTCTCAAATTGTATCATTTAAGCAATAAAACATGCCGCATTTCATGGCTATTGCTTATTGCACTCCTGTAAAAAAAAAGAATCGTAACTTCTTTCGTCTTTACAGGAGTGCAACTTTGTAAGCGAGAGACGAAGCCCCCGCACGCATAGAAAAAAAACATGTTCGGACATGGATGTCGCATACATTTACTGTTTATCTAGAGCATGTAATTGTCGCGAAAACCATGTATTTTGTCTTTGTAAAAATAATTTTCGAGCAGAGAAAAATGTATGCTGGCATTAAGCATTTAGATGGCTCTCAAATGCCGCAAAAATGTGTTATTACACAGTGCAACACAAAAAAATCACTTATCCCAGCCGAAAGAACTCGATGAGAGGAGAACAAAAAAATCACTTATCCCAGCCGAAAGAACTCGATGAGAGGAGAAAAGTAATTTTTGGATTTTGCCGGATTTGTTGCCGTTCGTATTTTGTGAGCCTCTAACATTTTGTCGCCAAAGTTGATTTTGAGCACTTTTTGCAATTTTCGTATGGCCATAGCTCGGTAAATGCTGTCAATTTATTTGTGAGGTATTCAGCAAAGTTGTAGCTCTTGACCAACAAAAATGCAACAAAATTTGCAACAAAAATTTTCTTCGTGCTCAAAAAAGCAAAAATGTAAAAAAAAATACCACTTTTATCACCATTTTTCCGCTTTTCGACTACAGCTCTTAAACTGTTGAAAATTTCACCAAACAGTCGAGGGATGAAATGTAAAAGTGCTCAAAATCCAATTTGGCGACAAAAGTTCAGAAGCTCATAAAAGACGAACGGCAACCAATCTAGCAAAATCTAGAAATTAATTTTCTCCTCTCATCGAGTACTTTCGGCTGGGATAAGTGATGATAGAATTTGAGACCATTGCATGGTCGGGAAAATCATGTACCTAACCATTCAATTATTTGACTTTGTTACAGGGAAAAAAGTATTTTTATAGGTTACGTCAAGACATGTCTAGAACCATTACATGGCCATAAAGACCATGATATTTTTTCGTGACCATTTAATTTTATACTTTTTGCTGCGAAAATAATTTTATAAAAACGCACGATTTTTATTTTGAGCATCAGTCGGGTGTTGATTGTTGGTTAGAATAGACGGAGAATACGCAGTTACTGTGTTTTGTGTTAATTTGTTTATTCAGAAGTGTCGTGTGGTTTTAAGTGAACAAATGTACCTGGTTTTTATGCTGCATTTTGCTATATGGTATAATTTATATTTATGTGCAGTTACATGATGTCTGCTTTTGTACATTTGATGGGCACGACGTAAATATGGAATGATTACTTATTGTTGAAATTGAACCAAAATAGAGTGTGTACAAATATGTTATGTTTGCTGGCACGACATTATAAATACAAATAAACAATGCATTAGTTTATAAATAAATATAAATAAACAAGTATATACAGTAGTAAGTTCGGCCGGGCCGAATCTTAAATACCCACTATCATGAATCAAATATTATAGCTTCCTTTCAAATTTCATGGGGGTTTGATGACAGATATTCTCCCAAGCAGGGCAGTTCAAGCAGCACACCTTCCGCAGATAAATTTAAAGATTTTACCTATGGAGACTATATCAGATTCTAGATTTATAAGAACCATATATGTTTGAGTTTTAGAGGAATTAACATTAACATCTCTTATACGTGTGTAATAAAATGATGAAATAACGCCCTGATTTGAAATCTAAAATCTGTAGATTTTCACCCCCATTATTTAAATGATTACGAGAAGTATAATCTGGAAATTTTACATTCAGTTTCAAGCAAGTTTCATGATCAATGCGCCTTATATACCCTCAAGGAGTGAAATCGGTCTATATGGAGGCCTTACACTCAAAAAAAAAGTGAACTCTCTATTTCACTAAAGCCAATTTAACTAGATTTTATTTCATAAAATTGTTATGTTTGGCGAAAGATTCTTTACTCTAATCATTTTTTGCGTACGTTAGATAAATGAACTAAAAAACGGGAAAAAAATTATACACAAGTGAAGCATAAACATTTACTAAATGCATATTTTCAATAAAATAGTCCATTATTTCCTTAAATTTGTAAATTTTATTAAAATTGCGTTCATCACGAACTTCGTATGTCACTGAAGACATTCTTGCAATTTTTAACCCGTTTTTTTCATCTAAACTACAAAATTTTCTTTAACAAGTGAAAAAAATTATTTATGTCTAATAAATTTTCTTGAATTTGTCGAAAAATATTTACTTATTTTTGTGATATCGGCATGATGTCAGCGCTTGTAATACTGTTTAGTTAAAATTTTCAAAAAATATTCAAAATTTTCTAAAATTAATCAAAAGTTTTCTTCCTGGTTGGTTCAGTGTTCTTTCAGTGTACGTAATGGACCTATAAAAACTAAATCCGATTCGTGTTTTTGTGAGTCTAAGATACCAGTATATTTACAATTTCTGGCAAATCGGATAAAAACTACAGATTCTATAAGCCCAAGAAATAAAATCGGGAGATCTTGTTATACCAAACCATGGACCGATACACACCATTTTTGGTACACTTCTTTATGGTCCTAAAATACCTCTATACTTTTAATTTCAGGCAAATTGGATAAAAATTACGGTGTCTATAAGTCCAAGAAGTAAAATCGGGATTTTGGTTTATATGGGGACTATATCAAAACCTGGACCAATATAGCCCATATTCGAACTTCGAATATTCGAACCAAACAGACAGACATGGTTATATCGTCTTAGAATTTCTTCCTGATCAAGAATATATATACTTTATATAGTCGGAAATCGATATATCGATGTTTTACAAACGGTATGACAAACTTATTATACCCCCGGTGGTGGGTATAATAAAAATAAATAAAAAAAGTTTTTTCACAAAGATCAAAACATTTTAGGTTGTGACCATCTTCTTTTAACTGGAAGAAAAACATTTTAGACGAATACCATAACATTTTAGATCATGACCATTGCCAACAAATTTCTTTTTATCAATATATTAACATTTTAGATAAGGACAATTATATTTGTCTTAGAACTGTATTCACTGAGCCAACTTGGTTGCATGTGAAAATGTTACATGGTCGCCGCAAAAATAGCTCCTATCATATTATTTTGCTCTTCGAATATGATCGTGACAATCAAGTTTCTTCTCTGCGTGCGCTTAGCCTAGTGCAACTCAGCTGCGCTAATTTCAGCACCACCATTATTTACATATTTTAAGTACGTTGTTCGTCTTATATGGGTAGAATGAAGCACTTTATTCTGCACTGCAAATGTTGGGTGGAAAAGTAGTGCCTATAATTTTACTGCTTCCAAATTTACAATTATTTTTTGCTTGGTCGTTACAATTTGATATTTGAAATTAACAGAAATTAATTTAAATGGAGTAAAATCTAGAAATATAACATTGGTGAAAAAACGTGTATCGTATGTTGTATAGTTGTGCTTTAGAAACAGCTATTTAAAACTCTGAACTGCGATAGCACTAACACAATGACACTAATGACCTAAGTAATCACTGGCCACCACTACATCCTTTTGTTCCATTAAGTCCATTAACCCATAAACATAAGGCGAACACAAGTTTTGGTAACTTCTCAGTAAAGTTACCTCTGACTTGGTCGGAGAGCAAAATAATTTATTTTCATTAAAATATATGCAGTTTCCCTTTTATTGGCCATAAAACTGGAAGTTAGTATGCTTAATGAAGCTATTGGACCTTGCAATGTAACACCATTTGGTTGAAGTGCCTTGACTTTAAGGCAAAAGTCAAGACAGCTATTGAGAGTTGTGGAGTGAGAGAGAGAGAGAGAGAGAGAGGAATAGAAAATTAAATGGGAAAGAGTGTCACAAGAGATTTATTAAAATGCCCATCGAGACAAAACATTAATCTTCAATGTAATTGCTCCATAATTTAATGCTCTTGAATTTAGTTGTCATAATTATTATGATTTCGAAACGTGGGCAAAAATGTGTTATATGAAAGAATGGCATTTATAGCTAATCCAATTAACCATTGGACATTTTACAAAAAAAAAAAAATAAGATAGGAGCAAAAAACGTGCTTGAGATTATTGTTTTGTCCATTTGGAGTTACATTGATTACAACGGATTGTGGTAACAATATACACGCAGAAAAGAGATTGGTTGTATATCGGTTATGAAAATACTACATTAAGAATTATTTATCAGTTGTATCAACCTTTTTGCTATATTTAAAAGCATCAGATGAATCGTCATTGACCGTCGAACGGAACGGACGTGTTTTTTAATAGCGGATAAAATCATCGAAATAAGTACCTACTACGAATTTCAAGTGTGGTGGGATATTAGGCCACCATGCAGAGAAATTCAAAGACATACACTGGGTTGCTAACTTCAGGGCCCAGTGGATGGGTATCGACTGGAGTTACAAATTTGGGCAATGACCAAGAGTTAGGCCCAATTAGTCGACCTGTAGACGGGTCGACAGGTGGCGACAAATTTACAAGTCGAACCTTTTCCAAGGTAACGGCATCAAAAGGAGGTAATCCCTCACGAAAGAGATTCAAGGAACGCAGAAATGCTTTGTTTATCCTAAAGAAATTAGGATCAATCGACCCAAGCACGTTGTCGGCTAAACAAAGCGATTCCTTAAAATGGGCTCAATGAATTCTTGAGGCTGGAAAAAGGGAACGATCACCGGATGATCTGCCATCCTCCAAAAGGGATCAACGATCGTTTGCCTCAGTTGCTAAAGACAGCCTTGTGATGGCTATCATTAATAAAGGAGCATTGGACGCTATGGTTCCAAAGCAAAAATGGGGGGAGATTGAGAATGCTTTGTCTGGCGTCTCGGCCCAGATCCTCGACACCAAGAGGCTGGTTGGTACCAAGGACGATTTAAGATAGTCGCATTTGAGGACCAGAGGTCTATAGAATGTTTTAAAGCTGCTCTGATACTAATTGGTGAAGTTAGGGAAGGAGCTGCTCTAGAGTTAGTCGAGAAGAAAGACATACCGGCTAGACCTAGAGCACATACGTGGATACCAGCAAACCCTCCTGACCCTGAATCTATTGTAAATAGACTGAAACAATGCAATCCAGATCTTCCAAAAGCTGATTGGAAGGTTGGCCGTTTGGATGAAGTGTTTATATTGAAAACTCAGTCTTTGCCACATCTAGCAAAGTCTCAGGGCCGTGTATGTTATGGCTTTCATTATATCCAAATGAAGGGGTATAAAAACGATCAGCTAAAGGATTCAGAAATGGACAAGCCTCTGTCTGAATCAGAAGTACGCGGATCCTCCTGCGAAGTCGAGGGAGATACCAAATTTGAAGCCATGGATAGATACCGTATGCGTGAGGAGGCTTCTACTGCCTCAGAACTCACCAAAGTTGAACCTATGGTTATTGCGAGAGTCACCGAGATCTCTGAAGAGGACATTCTTGATGACTCGATTGAAGCGGCTGATGTGACGGTTGTTGAAAATCTCGATGGTCCTACGGATCCTCCAGATAAATCTTCATCTTCTGATGAAAGTGGACATAGACATAGTTCTTATTCAAGAACCATATGTTTATAGAAACAAAATATGTGAATTAAGTACTCCGGGGTTCAAACTATTGCAATATACTGGTAATGATGAAATTCGAGCCTGTATAATTGCTAAAAACGAGCTTAAGTTGTTTCTGCTTCCTTCAATGTGCAATGCAGACACTGTCGTTGCCAATTTAGAAATAGCCAAATGCAAATATTGGGTATCTTCGGTCTATATGGGACATGACAGGGAGATGCCTCCATGTGCCGTTAAGACCTTATTTGAGGAGTCACTGAAAACAAAGACGAAACTCATTATGGGATGCGATGCGAATGCGCATCATAGTATATGGGGAAGTAGTGATACTAGTGCAAGGGGAGAGTCGCTAATAGAGTTTATTTTGCGTACTAATCTGGTAGTTTGCAACAAGGGAGATGCCCCAACCTTTGTCACTAAAAACAGGCAAGAGGTTTTGGACATCACCTTGGCCTCGCAAGAACTGAATGAAATGATATCTGAGTGGCAGGTTTTAAGTGAACACAGCTTCTTAGATCATCGCTACATCAGTTTCAAATTTGATGTTCATACCACAAAGAGCATATTTCCGCCAAATGTTATTAAAGCTGACTGGAATAGGCATGGGGAATCGTTCAATATGATGATACCGTAAATACCAGAGACAAATATGAGCACTGTGCAATTTATCGAACACGCAGTGGAGAGGATTACTGAGGCCTTCAACATTTCACTGAAAGCTGCATGCCCTAAAGGGAAGCCAAGGGGGAAAAATCGACCACCATGGTGGTCTACGAAGTTAGGTAATATGAGGAAATCGTGCGGGAAGCTCTTTAACAAAGCAAAGTTCACCAGAGCTCCTGTGGATTGGGACGCTTACAAGAAGAATCTGAGAGGATACAAGCGAGAACTGAGAAAGGCTCAGCCGCAGGCCGCTCCAGGTTTCATTAGGGCAATTGGACAACGTTCAGTGAGGAGACGCTGGAGGTACTATTGGACACACATTTTCCCGGAAATCAGACGGTTGAACCATGCACTGGCGGTGCCACAGTGGCTCAGCTGTCGTTTCCTATCGAGAAAATTGTATCAGAATCTAGAATAAAATGGGCGTTAGATAGCTTTGGATCATTCAAATCCCCCGGACCTGATGGAATTACTCCGGCGGAGTTACAAGCGGTAACTGACAGAATTATCCCCTGGTTGTCGGTGATATATATAGGATGTATGAACTTATCATATATCCCAGGAAAGTGGAGGGAAACAAAAGTCTTTTTCATACCTAAAGTGGAAAAAGCCTCTCACTCGAGTGCGAAGGATTTCCAACCAATCAGCTTATCCTCATTCCTACTTAAGACTTTAGATAGGATAATAGATATTTATCTTAGAACTAGCGTCGATTCAAGTTTGCTCTCGAAACGACAGCATGCATACTCGAAGGGCAGGTCTACTGAGACCGCATTACATGAACTAGTCAGCTTTATTGAAAGCTCACTATCGAAGGGGCGTTCAATAACATCCATCCGAGCTCGATATTAAATGGACTGACAACTCTGAATGTTGATCCAGGTATACTTAGGCCGTTAGACGAACTTCTAACGAAGAGACGTACTTCAGCCACACTAGGACACGCAAACACACAAAGGTATGTGAACAGAGGCACTCACCAAGGAGGGGAATGTTGCTATAAACAACCTTCTAGTTTCCCTAAAAAAAGAAAGGATAAAAATGGTGGCATACGCAGATGATGTAGCGCTAGCAGTTCGGGGGAAAATTCCCCTCCACAATCAGATATATTATACAGAGAGCCCCCCGGATGACTGAGAAATGGGCGGAAGATAATGGTCTTGGGGTAAATCCTGTAAAGACAGAACTAGTCATGTACTGCAAAGATCACAAAACTCCCACGCCCATTTCCTTAGGGGGTATTGAAATTCCCTTTGGTGAGCGTGCAAAATACCTTGGCGTTATTTGGTACAGGAAGCTGAACTTTAAGCTTAATATTGAAGCAAGGGCGAGGAAAGCAACGGTAGCTTTGTACTCGTGCAAAAGGCAGTAGGAAAAAAGTCGGGACTAAAACCAAAAATTTTGCATTGGCTATACACGGCAGTGGTTAGACCTATAATGCTATATGGTGGTGTAGTCTGGTGGCCGGCACTTCAGAAACCGACTTGTTTAGATAAAGTTCAGCATATGGCGTGTTTGTGTATTTCAGGCGCATTCAGCAAGACAGAAACAAATTCCCTTAATGTCATGCTGCATCTATTGCATTTAGACATTTTGGCCAAACAGTCAGCTGCAACAACGGCTGTGCGGTTGCGCGAACTATCACTGTGGTCGGAAAAAACTGCGGTCACAATTCGGCCCTCAAAATAATGCCAGATGTGACTAACGTAGTGGATTATTCTTTAGCGTGACCGCTTTTCGACAAAAAGTTTGAAACTCTAACAGGTTGCCTGATAAGTCCCCGGTCGAACAAAGAAAAACACATTTTCTTTTTCAAAATTCGTTTTTATACCCTCCACCATAGGATGGGGGTATATTAACTTTGTAATTTCGTTTGTAACACATCGAAATAGTGCTCTAAGACCCCATAAAGTATATATTCTGGGTCGTGGTGAAATTCTGAGTCGATCTGAGCATGTCCGTCCGTCCGTCCGTCCGTCTGTTGAAATCACGCTAACTTCCGAACGAAACAAGCTATCGACTTGAAACTTGGCACAAGTAGTTGCTATTGATGTAGGTCGGACGGTATTGAAAATGGGCCATATCGGTCCACTTTTACGTATAGCCCCCATATAAACGGACCCCCAAATTTGGTTTGCGAGGCCTCTAAGAGAAGCAAATTTCATCCGATCCGGCTGAAGTTTGGTACATGGTGTTAGTATATGATCTCTAACAACCATGCAAAAATTGGTCCATATCGGTCAACTTTTACGTATAGCCCCCATATAAATGGACCCCCAAATTTGGCTTGCGATTGCTCTAAGAGAAGCAAATTTCATTCGCTCCGGCTGAACTTTGGTACATGGTGTTAGTATATGGTCTCTAACTACCATGCAAAAATTGGTCCACATCGGTCTATAATTATATATAGCCCCCATATAAACCGATCCCAAGATTTGACCTCCGGAGCCTCTTAGAGGAGCAAAATTCATCCGATCCGATTGAAATTGGGTACGTGGTGTTAGAATGTGGTCTCTAACAAACACGCAAGAATTGGTCCATATCGGTCTATAATCATATATAGCCCCCATATAAACCGTTCCCCATATTTGATCTCCGGAGCCTCTTGGAGGAGCAAAATTCATCTGATCCGGTTGAAATTTGCAACGTGGTGTTAGTATAAGGCCGCTAATTACCATGCCATAATTGGTCCATATCGGTCTATAGTTATATATAGCCGATCCCCAATCACACAAAAATTGGTCCATATTGGTTCATATTTAATCATGGTTGCCACTCGAGCCAAAAATAATCTACCAAAATTTTATTTTTATAGAAAACATTGTCAAAATGTTATTTCTATAGAAAAGTTTGTCAAAATTTTATTTCTATAGGAAATTTTGTTAAAAATTTATTTTATAAAAATTTTATTTCTATAGAAAATTTTATCTAAATTTTATTTCTATAGAAAATTGATTCCAAATTTTACTTCTATAGAAAATGTTGTCAAAATTTTATTTCTACAGAAACTTTAAACTTAATTATATATTTATTTAATCGGCCTTTTTTAGTTTAATATATACCACGTATGGAGTATGTGGTATATATTACGGTGTACGGTTTAAGATACCTTGCCATCGGCAAGTGTTACCGCAACCCAAGTAATTCGATTGTGGATGATAGTCTTCAGTAGAAGTTTCTACGCAATCCATGGTGGAGGGTACATAAGCTTCGGCCTGGCCGAATTTACGGCCGTATATACTTGTTATTATTTAACATAGTTCCCTTCAAGAGCGATACAACGATTATAACGACCTTCCAATTTTTTGATACCATTTTGGTAGTACTCCTTCGGTTTTGCCTCAAAATAGGCCTCAGTTTCGGCGATCACATCTTCATTGCAGCCAATTTTTTTCCCTGTGAGCATCCTTTTGAGGTCTGAGAACAAGAAAAAGTCGCTGGGGGCCAGATCTTGCGAATACGGTGGGTGGGGAAGCAATTCGAAGCCCAATTCAAGAATTTTTGGCATTGTTCTCAATGATTTGTGGCACGATGCGTTGTCTTGGTGGTACAACACTTTTTTCTTCTTCATATGGGGCTGTTTTGCCGCGATTTCGACTTTCAAACGCTCCAATAACGCCATGTAATTGATGGTTTTTCCCTTCTCAAGATAATCGATAAAAATTATTCCATGCGCATCCCAAAAAAACAGAGGCCATTATTTTGCCAGTGGACTTTTGAGTCTTTCCACGCTTCAGAGACGGTTCACCGGTCGCTGTTCACTCAGCCGACTGTCAATTGGACTCAGGGGTGTAGTGATGGAGCCATGTTTCATCCATTGTCACATATCGACGGAAAAACTCGAGTGTATTACGAGTTAACAGCTGCAAACACCGCTCAGAATCATCAACACGTTGTTGTTTTTGGTCAAATGTGAGCTCGCGCGGCACCCATTTTGCATAGTTTCCGCATATCCAAATATTGATGAATGATATGACCAACACGTTCCTTTGATATTTTTAAGGCCTCTGCTATCTCGATCAACTTCATTTTACGGTCATTCAAAATCATTTTGTGGATTTTTTGATGTTTTCGTCGGTAACCACCTCTTTCGGGCGTCCACTGCGTTCACCGTCCTCCGTGCTCATTTCACCACACTTGAATTGTGCATACCAATCAATTATTGTTGATTTCCCTGGGGCAGAGTCCGGAAACTCATTATCAAGCCAAGTATTTGCTTCCACCGTATTTTTTCCCTTCAGAAAACAGTATTTTATCAAAACACGAAATTCCTTTTTTTTCCATTTTTTCACAATAACAAAAGTTGCTTCACAAAAGACGCTCTATCTCACAAACTAATTGACTTACAGACGTCAAATTTTGACACGAATCATTTGAAGGTTGGTACTATATAAAAATAATATGCATTTAAAACTAGCGACGCCATCTATGTGTCAGACCGGGGACTTATCAGCCAACCTGTTACGATTTCGACTGCCCGAACTTACGGTCGTATATACTTGTTTTAACACATTGACTCCATATGGACTAACGTACAATTTAGGAGACAATGCTAAGTTTTAAGATACCTTTCCATTGGGAACACAAGTAATTCGATTGTGAATAATACAGTCGTTTGTAGAACTTTCTATGCAATCCATGGTGGAGGATACATAAGATTCTGCATGGCCGAACTTATGACCGTATACATTTGTTTTACCTGTAACCCATTTCCACTTGTTGCATTACACGATAGTTTTTTTTTAGGTACTCATTTTTTAGTCCACATCAGCAGTAAGGGGATTACCTGTGCTATGGTCTTAATGAATTCAAGAGCATATTGTGTTTTAGAACTATAAGCGATTGATACCGAGCTTTAATAGTTCGTGATTTTACATCAGATTTTATGTTTATAGAGACACAATACTCTAATTGATGTGATAGCCATCAGTAAATACCATCAGAAATATGGAGAATGGAAATGCAGCAATGGAACTATGTTTGCATATCCTTACTATTTTATGGTTTTTTATTGGGTTTCCGACAAAAACTGCGATTCAGTGTTTTTAGTGATTCTTGTGTGGGTGGTTTAGGACATAAAATAAAATAGAAGTTCAGGGATTTCCACGTATAAACGCACTGAAAAAAATACTGTCGCAAGCCCAAAGATTTCATATCCTAAAAACATGAATGCCATTTTTGCGTGACATAGAAGGCACATTTCTTTTTTACAATGATATTTTTTTTCAGCAAAAGTTAATAAAATTTTCATTGAATGTTTTGATATTATATATAAGTGATTCGATTTTAAGATGGTTAACTTTACATAAAAAGAAAGTTCCATTGAACTGTGGACTACCAGCAAAAAAAGCGTCGCCAAAAAAGTAATGAAAATGTTCTTTTTGGATCCGTAAGTGGTGAAAAATTGACGCAGAAGCGATGAATTTAACATGGGCTTGTCATAGGACGGAAGTCCTCCATTTCAACAACCGTTGCACTGAATTTGCATCAATTCTTTAGGTGTGATCCGAATTCAATGTTTTGGATATAAATTAAAAAATTCTGTGATATTTTGTCAAATAAATCATTTTTGTACTTTTTTATAATTTTTAATGGATTCTAAAGCTTGTCGGAAACGTTTGACCTCAAATATTTTCAAAAATACACAAATTGTTCAGATTGGATTTATCATTTTGTTCGACAAAATTTAAAGGATTTGTACAATTTTATGAATTCTTAATCCGTTTTTCACGTATTTGAAACAAAAAAAGTTCAAGTTACCCATTAAAAGTATGAAAAAAAACTAAGTTATAACAAGTATATACGGCCGTAAGTTCGGCCAGGCCGAAGCTTATGTACCCTTCATCATGGATTGCGTAGAAACTTCTTCTAAACACTGCCACCCACAATCGAATTACTTAAGTTGCGGTAACGCCTGTCGATGGCAAGGTATCTTAAAACCTCCTAACACCATCTTCTAAATTGTATGTAAGTCCATACGTGGTATATATTAAATCAAAAAAGATCGATCCAATACGTATATAATTCAGTTTGACAAAGTAGACATAAAATCTTGACAAATTTTCTACAGAATTAAAATTTTAACAAAATTTTTTACAGAAATAAAATTTTCACAAAATTTTCTATAGAAATAAAAATTTTGACAAAATTTTCTATAGAAAGAAAATTTTGACAAAAATTTCTACAGAAATAAAATTTTAACAAAATTTTCTATGGAAAAAAATTTTTGACAAAAGTTTCTATACAAATAAAATTTTGGTAGATTATTTTTGGCTCAAGTGGCAACCATGATTATGAACCGAATAAAATTTGAACAAAATTTTCTATAGAAATAAAATTATGACAAAATTTTCTATAGAAATAAAATTTTGACAAAATTTTCTATAGAAATAAAATTTTGGTAGATTATTTTTGGCTCTAGTGGCAACCATGATTATGAACCGATATGGACCAATTTTTGTGTGATTGGACCAATTTTGGTATGGTTGTTAGCGACCATATACTAACACCACGTTCCTAATTTGAACCGGATCGGATGAATTTTGCTCCTCCAAGAGGCTCCGGAGGTCAAATATGGAGAACGTTTAATATGGGGGCTACATATATTTATGGACCGATATGGACCAATTCTGGCACGGTTGTTAAAGATCATATACTAACACTATGTTCCAAATTACAATCGGATTGGATGAAATTTGCTTCTCTTGGAGACTTCGCAAGCCAAATCTGGGGATCGGTTTATATGGGGGCTATATAGAATTATGAACCGATGTGGACCAATTTTTGCATGGTTGTTAGAGACCATATACCAATATCATGTACCAAATTTCAGTCGGATTGGATGAAATTTGCTTCTCTTTGAGGCTCCGCAACCCAAATCTGGGGATCGGTTTATATGGGCGCTATATATAGTTGTGGACCGATGTGGACCAATTTTTGCACGGTTGTTAGAGACCAATACCATGTACCAAATTTCAGCCGGATCGAATGCAATTTGCTTCTCTTTGAGGCTTCGCAAGCCAAATCTGGAGATCGGTTTATATGGGGTCTATATATAATTATGGACCGATGTGAACCAATTTTCGCATGGCTGTTAGAGACCATATACCAACATCATGTACCAAATTTCAGCCGGATCGGATGAAATATGCTTCTGTTAGAGGCTCCGCAAGCCAAATCTGGGGATCGGTTTATATGGGGGCTATATATAATTAAGGACCGATATGGACCAATTTTTGCATGGTTGTTAGAGACCATATTCCAACATCATGTACCAAATTTCAGCCGGATCGGATGAAATTTTCTTCTCTTTGAGGCTCCGCAACCCAAATCTGGGGATCGGTTTATATGGGGGCTATATATAATTATGGACCGATGTGGACCAATTTTTGCATGGTTGTGAGAGACCATATACCAACAACATGTACCAAATTTCAGCCGGATCGGATGAAATATGCTTCTGTTAGAGGCTCCACAAGCCAAATCTGAGGGTCCCTTTATATGGAGGCTATACGTAAAAGTGGACCATTTTCAATACCATCCGACCTACATCAATAACAACTACTTGTGCCAAGTTTCAAGTCGATAGCTTGTTTCGTTCGGAAGTTAGCTTGATTTCAACAGACGGACGGACGGACATACTTAGATCGACTCAGAATTTCACCACGACCCAGAATATATATATATATATATATATATATATTTTATGGGGTCTTAGACCAATATTTCGATGTGTTACAAACGGAATGACAAAGTTAATCTACCCCCATTTTATGATGGAGGGTATAAAAAATTGAATTAAAAGAACTTCCTGGGTAGTTAAAATAAAGAACATCATTTGGGAGTGCATCTTCCGGAAGTGCTTTTAAAGTTGTGCCTTTGGAAGAACTGCAAAAATTTTTTGCAGGGCGTATACCCCAAATACATTTTGCTTCAAGCATATATATTTTCAGGATTGGTCCAAACAAAATATTGTTTGTATTGTTCAAACATATTATGTTTCGCCTTAGGGCATACACTGGTAGAAAAAATTTTTAATAAAATTTTCTTTGTGTGGATATATTTTTAAGGCGCCAATTAGTTACTTCCATTATTTTACTTGCAGCATAGGTCTCTAGGTCTCTCTTTCTAAACACATAACATATATGTTTATAGGCTATTTCCAAAATAATATATGTATGCCTCTAAACATATTATATTCACAAACATTTTATGTCCCCAACATAATATGTTCGAACATATTAACATATATGTCCCAAACATGTTATGCTAGTTTATGAACATTATATGTTTGCACTTAAAAATATTGTGTTAAAAAATTTTAGTTCCAAACATATCATTTTTACACCCAAACATATGAAAAACAGTCTTTTTCGTCCTTGTGGTTTCGATGAATTCTGCCACATTGTGTTATTTGGCACAAGGACGAACACCATTTAATTTGGAAGATATCGGATTAAATTTAGATATAGCTCCATATTTATACCCTAAACCACATAGTGGTCAGGGTATAATAAGTTTTATCGGCCAAAAAATGTGCCTAACAGAAATATTGATTTTAGACCCCATAAAATATATACCGATCGACTCAGAATCACCTCCTGAGTCGATCTAGCGCTTGGTGTCCGTCCGTCCGTCCGTCTGTCCATGTATTTGTTGTTCACAGGATTCCGGTCGCAATTATTAACCGATTTTGATGAAATTTGGTAGAGGGAGTTTTTTGGGTACAAGGACGAATGCTATTGAATTTGGAAGAAATCGGATCAAATTTAGATATAGCTCCCATATATATGTATCGCCCGATTTCGACAAATGGGGTCACGTTGCGCGTTTTTTCAAACGGATCGTCACCAAATTTGGCAAAAGGTAATCTTTTCCATCGCCCTTCAAGTCTGCAAAATTTCATCTAAATCGGTTCAGATTTAGATATAGCTCTCATATATATGTATCGCCCGATTTTCCCAAATTTGGCCACAAAACCTTTATATATCATATATATGTTCCGCCCGATTTTGAAAAATTCGACCTTAATAACCTTATGTTTTACCATACAGGATTCAATTATCAACTGATCGTATCCAAATCTTGCACAAGGTAACATTTTATGGTATTAATCAAACCCGCAAAATATTATGGAAATTGGTTCAGATTTAGATATAGCTTCTATATATATGCATCGCTCGATTTTCCCAAATTTGCCCATTGTACTCTTATTTATTAACCAATGTTACTCAAATTTCAAATTTTGATATACTAGCCGATCGTATTTATACGTACTTGTAGTTTTTACATAAGAATAGTGCTCGATTTTTACAAATTTGTATTTATTACCCACACTAATTTAACGATTTTCTCTTTTTTAATAATGGGCTCAATATTAGTGGCATACTAACTCCGTAGGTGCAATATCAACACAGCCAGTGTTGCTAGAAGTCGGGAAAATTCCCAATATGTAGGGTTTTTCTAATATTTAGCGTAAAATTTTTTAAATTTAACAAAAAATATAGTAGGGAAAATTGTTTGGGAATGTATGGGAAAGTAGGGAACTTTTTTTGTCCTTGTAGCGTAAACCGAACATTTTCCCTGGCAACATTGACTATGAGCTATAGTCAAATTGACACAAAGCACCCATAGACATGTATCCCTTAATTTTCTTAAATATGCAACTGCGGTTTATCTCCCAGACCTATATGTTACCCCACAAATGCTTATGATTACTAATTCTATAATGGTGGTTTAGGGTATGATATAGTCGGCCCCGCCCGACTTTCTACTTTACTTACTTGTTTAATAATGGGCTTAATATTAGTGGCATACTAACTCCACTTGTAGGGACGTAGGGCCACAATGTAGGACATTTTCACTCAACACAATTTGCAATAATTTTTACATTTTGGTGGCTCTAGAGGAGGAAATTAGAAGCCGGCAAGGCTTGATCTTTAACAATGTGTGGTAAACTTTTTTCCTGTAGCAAATTTTGTCAACATTTTATTTCTATAGAACATTTTGTCAAAATTGTATTTCTATAGAATTTTTTTTCAAAATATTTTTTCTATAAAAAATTTTCTCAAAATTTTATTCCTGTGGAATTTTTTCTCAAAATTTTATTTCTATAGAATTTATTGTCAAAATTTTATTTCTATAGAAAAATTTCTCACAAAAATTTGTTTATAGAAACTTTTTCCAAAATTTTATTTTTATAGATTTAACAAAAAAGATTACTAATTTGGGTAGAATTCTACCAACTGTGGCAACCGTGGTGGTAATACAAATTTATATTCTAAGTTATATACGTTGCATATTCATGTTTTAAGATAATAAAGTACTCAGAACCATTTTTGTTTTGTAAAATTTTTTAAATTTAACGAAAAATATAGTAGGGAAAATTGTTTGGGAATGTATGGGAAAGTAGGGAACTTTTTTTGTCCTTGTAGGGTAAACCGAACATTTTCCCTGGCAACATTGACTATGAGATTGACACAAAGCACCCATAGACATGTACCCCTTAATTTTCTTAAATATGCAACTGCGGTTTATCTCCCAGACCTATATGTTACCCCGCAAATGCTTATGATTACTAATTCTGTAATGGTGGTTTAGGGTATGATATAGTCGGCCCCGCCCGACTTTCTACTTTACTTACTTGTTTTTATACCCTCCACCATAGGATGGGGGTATATTAACTTTGTCATTCCGTTTGTAACACATCGAAATATTGCTCTAAGACCCCATAAAGTATATATATTCTGGGTCGTGGTGAAATTCTGAGTCGATCTAAGCATGTCCGTCCGTCCGTCCGTCTGTCCGTCTGTCCGGCTGTCCGTCCGTCTGTGGAAATCACGCTAACTTCCGAACGAAACAAGCTATCGACTTGAAACTTGGCACAAGTAGTTGTTATTGATGTAGGTCGGATGGTATTGCAAATCGGCCATATCGGACCAAGTTTACGTATAGCCCCCATATAAACCGATCCCCAAATTTGGCTTGGGGAGCCTCCCGGAGCAGCAAAATTCGTCCGATCCGGTTGAAATTTGGTACCTGATGTTAGTATACGGCCTCTAACAACCATGCAAAAATTGGTCCATATCGGTCCATAATTATATATAGCTCCCATATAAACCGATCCCCAGATTTGACCTCCGGAGCCTCTTGGAGGAGCAAAATTCACCCGATCCTATTGAAATTTAGTACGTGGTCTTAGTATACGGTCTCTAACACCCATGCAAAAATTGGTCCATGTCGGTTCATAATTATATATAGCCCCCATATAAACCGATCCCCAGATTTGACCTCCGGAGCCTCTTGGAGGGGAAAATTCATCCGATCCGGTTGAAATGTGGTACCTGATGTTAGTATACGGTCTCTAACAACCATGCAAAAATTGGTCCATATCGGTCCATAATTATATATAGCCCCCATATAAACCGATCCCCAGATTTGACCTCCGTAGCCTCTTGGAGGGGCAAAATTTATCCGATCCTGTTGAAATTTGGTACCTGATGTTAGTATACGGCCTCTAACAACCATGCAAAAATTGGTCCATATCGGTTCATAATTATATATAGCTCCCATATAAACCGATCCCCAGATTTGAACTCCGGAGCCTCTTGGAGGAGCAAAATTCATCCGATCCAATTGAAATTTAGTACGTGGTGTTAGTATATAGTCTCTAACAACCATGGAAAAATTGGTCCATATCGGTTCATAATTATATATAGCTCCCATATAAACCGATCCCCAGATTTGACCTCAGGAGCCTCTTGGAGGAGCGAAATTCATCCGATCCAGTTGAAATTTGGTACATGGTGTTTGGTATATGGTATCTAACAACCATGCAAAAATTGGTCCATATCGGTCTATAATTATATATAGCAAAAGTCATCCGATGCGGTTGAAATTTGGTACATTTTGTCAATATATGGCCTCTAACAGCCATGTAAAAATTGGCCAATATCGGTCTTTAGTTATATATAGCCGATGACTTATTACACAAAAATTGGTCCATATCTACCAAAACTTTATTTCCATAGAAATTTTTGTCAAATTTTATTACTATAGAAATTTGTGTCAAAATTTCATTTCTATAGAAAGTTTTGTCAAACGTTTATTTCTATAGAAAATTTTGTCAAGTTTTTATTTCTATAGAAAATTTTGTCAAAAATTTTTTTTTGTCAAACTATATTATATACGTATTTAATCGGCCTTTTTTTGTTTAATATATACCCCGTATGGGCTAACTTACAATTTAGAAGACAGTGTTAAAAAGTTTTACGATAACTTGCCATCGGCAAGTGTTATCGCAACCCAAGTAATTCGATTGTGGATGACAGCCTTTAGTAGAAGTTCCTACGCAATCCATGGTGGAGGGTACATAAGATTCGGCCTGGCCGAACTTACGGCCGTATATACTTGTTTTTTTTTTTAAGGACTTTGATAGCATATGAAAAAAAGCGAAAAATTAAAATTTGCTCCCTAGAAGCAAGTACACAAAACCCAAATTTAAAAGATAATTGTGTCTTAAAAGTATCCTTACTTTTATTCTCCGAAATTTTTAAAATAAAGACGAAACTTTAAAAATAAAGACAAAATCTTTGGAACCGGGCATGCTTTTTTTCAGTGTTAAAACACAATTGATTTTGAGGCTAAAATAAACCAATTAAAACCAAATTATAGTCAAATCGAATGAATGGAGGCTTATATGCATTTAAGAATATCAAAATCTGAAACTTGGCTCTTAAAGACTCCGTCACCCAAATCGGGGGATCGGTTAATATGGGGGCTATATATAATTATGAACCGATGTGGACCAATTTCTGCATGGTAGTTAGAGACCATATACTTACACCATGTACCAAATTTCAGGCGGATCGGATGAAATTTGGTTCTCTTAGAGGCTCCGCAAATCAAATCGGGGAATCGGTTTATATGGGGACTATATGTAATTATGGACCGATATGGACCAATTTCTGCATGGTTATTAGAGACCATATACTAACACCATGTACCAAATTTCAGCCGGATCCGATGAAGTTTGCTTCTCTTAGAGCAATCGCAAGCCAAATTTGGGGGTCCGTTTATATGGGGGCTATACGTAAAAGTGGACCGATATGGACCAATTTTTGCATGGTTTTTAGATACCATATACTAACACCATGTACCAAATTTCAGCCGGATCGGATGAAATTTGCTTCTCTTAGAGCAATCGCAAGCCAAATTTGGGGGTCCATTTATATGGGGGCTATACGTAAAAGTCGACCGATATGGCCCATTTGCAATACCATCCGACCTACATCAATAACAACTATTTGTGCCAAGTTTCAAGTCGATAGCTTGCATCGTTCGGAAGTTAGCGTGATTTCAACAGACGGACGGACGGACGGACATGCTCAGATCGACTCAGAATTTCACCACGACCCAGAATATATATACTTTATGGGGTCTTAGAGCAGTATTTCGATGTGTTACAAACGGAATGACAAAGTTAATATACCCCCATCCTATGGTGGAGGGTATAAAAACAAGGATTATAAAGTTTCTTTTAATAAAATGTCATTATTTTAAATAATTTTGTCCTTAACATTTCGTAAATTTCGAGTCCTTTAATTTAAGTTGCATAATCTTCCATATTAGGTCAATATTTTTTTCAGTGTATATTTTTTTCAGTGTATATATACCGGTCAAGAACTGAATATATACGTATTTATTCGGCCTTTGTTTTGCCTAATATATATCCCGCATGGACTAACTCATAATTTAAAAGATGATGTTAAGAAGTTTTAAGATGCCTTGCCATCGGCCGCAACCCAAGTAATTCAATTGTGTATGACGGTCTTTAGTAGAAGTATCTACGCAATCCATGGTGGAGGTACATAAGATTCGGCTTGGCCGAACTTACGGCCGTATATACTTGTTAAAATTAAGGTTTGGCCGGAGTCGAGCAAAATGTTTACGACTCCGACCCCGACTACAGCAAAATCTTCAGATTCCGACTCCGGCCCCACAGCCCTGCTTTCAACGAGGGGTTTCGGAGGAAATTTTTATATTTGATTCATGGTGGTTGATAGTTGAGATTCGGCCGGGCAGAATTTGCGGCCATAAATTCTTGTTTCAATCTACAATTTCGATTTGCTCTTTGGCGGTTAATGTCTGTTTGTTCGTACTATTAGATGTTCTTTGTTTAAAAATTTATTAACATATCTTCTGCATCACGTAATGGCAAAGTTTAAGGTCTTTTATTACAATAATATTTTAAATAAGACATCCAAATTCAGACAGTCATACATATGTAAGTATTTTGTTGAGACGACAAAAATATACAAATTATTATAGTTTGACACGAACAACAAAAACGACTTAAATTTTTACGACTGGCAACAGAGCGATGTGTCGATAATACTATCATCACCCCTGTGAACGTGTACGGAAGGGCGTTGTGTGTGGAATAACCATTCCTTATAGACAACAAGGATAAGAAATAAAATTGTTTTCTTCATTGAAGTGGAGAAGTTGTTCGGAAAATATTTCTTATTTACAAATTTTATTTTCTTCTATGGTACGAATGTACACTAAAAAAAAAAACTTCACTTGGATCGAAAGATTTTGACCTTCCCTTAATGATTTTGGTATTCCGAGCCAAAGATGCGGCTTCTTTAAAATAAACACAATTTTTACGGACCTCGCTGGCTTTAAATCTAGGATCAATAAAATTAAAATTGGATACAGATCTCATTCATCGAACTTTTATTCTCTTTTTACGATATATTAATAAAGGTATTTATGTACAAAGAAATTCCAATTTCCAAATCCAAATTATGCCAGGTACTTCAAAGTAAAAAAATTTTACTTAATGCTAAAAAAAACTTCGCAGAAAATTTGAAGGAAAAGATTATAAAAAAATGCAAAGGATTTTAAGTTTATTTCGAAATTTATCAACTTTCCAAATCAATTAATTTATTGGTGGGATTGATCACAGCTTTTTGGTTAGAGGTTAAGGAAGTAGATAAAGCCCTCGTCACATACAAAGGTTCCGATCATTTCCACACATAACATTTTTCTTTCTGTGGTAACATATGTGGTATTTGTGTCCAAGTGGTGTCACCCATAGCATCATTAGTTGTTAAGCAGAATGGGGCAGCACATACTTTTAAAAGGAGGTTCACCCATGGAAGAGTTTCATGTATGATGAATATACATTTCACTGTCCGATATTTGATAAAATTGTGATAGGTTAAAGTGCCAGCCCAATTAAGTTTCAGGCTCACATAGACTATTCAGTCGATTGTGATAAAAATCGTAATAAAATTTGATCAAACGTGAATTCGGAAATTCGAAGCAAAATTGTTGCGACAATGCGTCACCCCGTTTTTATCGGTGGATCACCTTCAATTCAATTTTTTATACCCTCCACCATAGGATGAGGCTATATTAACTTTGTCATTCCGTTTGTAACACATCGAAATATTGCTCTAAGACCCCATAAAGTATATATATTCTGGGTCGTGGTGAAATTCTGAGTCGATCTGAGCATGTCCGTCCGTCCGTCCGTGTGTTGAAATCACGCTAACTTCCGAACGAAACAAGCTATCGACTTGAAACTTGGCACAAGTAGTTGTTATTGATGTAGGTCGGACGGTATTGCAAATGGGCTATATCGCTCCACTTTTACGTATAGCCCCCATATAAACGGACCCCCAAATTTGGCTTGTAGAGACTCTTGGAGGAGCAAAATTCATCCGATCCGGCTGAAATTTGGTACATGTTGTTAGTATATGGTATCTAACAACCATGCAAAAATTGGTCCATATCGGTCCATAATTACATATAGCCCCCATATAAACCGATCACCCGATTTGGCTTGCGAACCCTCTAAGAGAACCAAATTTCATCCGATCCGGCTGAAATTTAGTACATGGTGTTAGTATATGGTCTCTAACAACCATGCAAAAAGTGGTACATATCGGTCCATAATTACATATAGCCCCCATATAAACCGATCCCCCGATTTGGCTTGCGGAGCCTCTAAGAGAACCAAATTTCATCCGATCCGGCTGAAATTTGGTACATGGTGTTGGTATATGTTCTCTAATGACCATGCAAAAAGTGGTCCACATCGGCCCATAATTATATATAGCCCCCATACAAACCGATCCCCAGATTTGACCTCCGGAGCCTTTTAGAGGACCAAAAGTCATCCGATCCGATTGAAATTTGGTACGTGGAGCTAGTATATTGCCTTTAACAACCATGCCAAAAGTGGTCCATATCGGTCCATAATTATATATAGCCCCCATATAAGACGATCCCCAGATTTGACCTCTGGAGCCTCTTAGAGGAGCAAAATTCATCTGATCCGGTTGAAATTTGGTACGTGATGTTAGTATTAGGTCTCTAACAACCATGCCAAAATTGGTCCATATCGGTCCATAATTATATATAGCCCCCATATAAATCGATCCCCAGATTTGTCCTCCGGATCCTCTTGGAGGAGCTAAATTCATCCGATCCGGTTGAAATTTGGAACATGGTGTTACAATGTGGTCTCTAACAAACACGCAAGAATTGGTCCATATCGGTCCATAATTATATATAGCCCCCATATAAACCGTTCCCCAGATTTGATCTCATCCGATCCGGTTGAAATTTGCAACGTGGTGTTAGTATAAGGCCGCTTATAACCATGCCATAATTGGTCCATATCGGTCTATAGTTATATATAGCCGATCTCCAATCACACAAAAATTGGTCATATCGGTTCATAATCATGGTTGCCACTCGAGCCAAAAATAATCTACCAAAATTTTATTTTCATAGAAAACATTGTCAAAATGTTATTTCTATAGAAAAATTTGTCAAAATGTTATTTCTGTAGAAAATTTTGTCAAAATTTTATTTCTATAGAAAATTTTGTCAAAATTTTATTTCTATAGAAAATTTTTTTCCAAATTGTATTTCTATAGAAAATTTTTTCCAAATTTTATTTCTATAGAAAATTTTTTCCAAATTTTATTTCTATAGAAAATTTTTTCCAAATTTTACTTTTATAGAAAATGTTGTCAAAATTTTATTTTGTCAAAATTTTATTTCTATAGAAACTTTAAACTTAATTATGTACGTATTTAATCGGCTTTTTATACCCACCACCATAGAATGGTGACGGGGGTATAATAAGTTTGTCATTCCGTTTGTAGCACATCGAAATATCGATTTCCGACTATATAAAGTATATATATTCTTGATCAGGGAGAAATTCTAAGACGATATAACGATGTCCGTCTGTCCGTCTGTCTGTCTGTCTGTCTGTCTGTTGTAATCACGCTACAGTCTTCAATAATGAAGCAATCGTGGTGAAATTTTGCACAAACTCGTCTTTTGTCTGCAGGTAGGTCAAGTTCGAAGATGGGCTATATCGGTCCAGGTTTTGATATAGTCCCCATATAAACCGACCTCCCGATTTGGGGTCTTGGGCTTATAGAAATCGTAGTTTTTATCCAATTTGCCTGAAATTTGAAATCTAGAGATATTGTAGGACCACAAATACGTGTGCCAAAAATTATGAGTATCGGTCCATATTTTGGTATAGCCCCCATATAGACCGATCTCCCGATTTTACTTCTTGGTCTTATAGAAACCGCAGTTTTTATTCAATTTACCTGAAATTGGAAATCTAGAGGTATTGTAGGACCACAAATACGTGTGCCAAAAATTATGAGTATCGGTTCACATTTTGGTATAGCCCCCATATAGACCGATCTCCCGATTTTACTTCTTGGGCTTATAGAAACCGCAGTTTTTATTCAATTTACCTGAAATTGGAAATCTAAAGGTATTGTAGGACCACAAATACGTGTGCCAAAAATTGTGAGTATTGGTCCATGTTTTGATATGGTCCCCATATAAAACGACCTCCCGATTTGGGGTCTTGGGCTTATAGAAACCGTAGTTTTTATCCAATTTGTCTGAAATTGGAAATCTAGAGGTATTTTAGGACCATAAAGAGGTGTGCCGAAAATGGTGAGTATCGGTCCATATTTCGGTATAGCCCCCATATTTCCCGATTTTACTTCTTGGGCTTCTAAAATCCGAAGTTTTTATCCTATTTGCCTGAAATTGGAAATCTAGATGTATTTTCGGGTCATAAAGAGGTGTGCCGAAAACGGTGAGTATCGGTCCATATTTTAGTATAGCCCCCATAAGAACGATCTCCCGATTTAACTCCTTGGGTTTCTAGAAACCGTAGTTTTTATCTGATTTGCCTGAAATTGTAAATATTCTGGTATTTTAGGCTCACAAAAACGTGTATCGGATTAAGTTTTTATTGGTCCATTTGGTAATGCCTCCATATAGACCGACTTCACTTCTTGAGGGTGTAGAAGGCGTACTGATCATGAAAATTGCTTGAAAATCAATGTAAAATTTCCAGATTTTACATCTACAGATTTAAGATTTCAAATCAAGACGTTATTTTATAATTTTCTTGCACACTTACAAGAGATGTTAATGATTCCTCTAAAACTCAAACTAAAATGGTTCTTATAAATCCAGAATCTGATATAGTCCTCATAGGTGAAATTCAAATTCATCTTCGGGAAGTGTCCTCAAGTCCTCAAGCCCTCCTGAAATTTCAAAGGAAACCCTAATATTTGGTTCATGGTGGTGGGTATTTAAGATTCGGCCCGGCCGAACTTACTGCTGTATATACTTGTTTAGTTTAATATATACTACGTATGGACTATGTGGTATATATTGCGGTGTTAGGAAGTTTTAAGATACTTTGCCATCGGCAAGTGTTACCGCAAACTCAAGTAATTCGATTGTGGTTGACAGTCTTCAGTATAAGTTTCTACGCAATCCATGGTGGAGGGTGCATAAGCTTCGTCCTGGCCGAACTTACGCCCGTATATACTTGTTTTTTTATACCCTCCATCATAGGATGGGGGTATTTTAACTTTGTCATTCCGTTTGTAACACTTCGAAATATTGCTCTAAGACCCCATAAAGTATATATATTCTGGGTCGAGGTGAAATTCTGAGTCGATCTAAGCATGTCCGTCCGTCCGTCCGTCCGTCTGTTGAAATCACGCTAACTTCCGAACGAAACAAGCTATCGACTTGAAACTTGGCACAAGTTGTTGTTGTTGTAACAGTTTATTGTGATCTCATCCATTTCATGTTATACGCTTGGTACATCAGCTTGTTGTCAGATCAAGGAACTCTGCGACTAAGATGGGGTGTGTCCAGAGTGATCTGGTGGTAAGTCGGGTTGGTTTGGCTGGGCAAGAGAAAAGATGACGCGTGTCGTGTGGCCCTTGGCACAAGTAGTTGTTATCGATGTAGGTCGGATGGTATTGAAAATGGGCCATATCGGTCCACTTTTACGTATAGCCCCCATATAAAGGGACCCTCAGATTTGGCTTGTGCAGCCTCTAACTGAAGCATATTTCATCCGATCCGGCTGAAATGTGGTACATGGTGTTGGTATATGGTCTCTAACAACCATGCAAAAATTGGTCCATATCGGTCCATAATTATATATAGCCCATATATAAACCGATCCTCAGATTTGGCTTGTGGAGCCTCTAAGAGAAGCATATTTAATCCGATCCGGCTGAAATTTGGTACATGGTGTTAGTAGATGGTCTCTAACAATCATGCCAAAATTGGTCGACATCGGTCCATAATTATATATAGCCCCCATATAAACCGATCCCCAGATTTGGCTTGCGGAGCCTCAAAGAGAAGCAAATTTCCTCCGATCCGGCTGAAATTTGGTACATGGTGTTGGTATATGGTCTCTAACTACCATGCAAAAATTGGTCCATATCGGTCCTTAATTATATATAGCCCCCATATAAACCGATCCCCAGATTTGGTTTGTGGGGCCTCTAAGAGAAGCATATTTCATCCGATCCGGCTGAAATTTGGTACATGGTGTTGGTATATGGTCTCTAACAACCATGCAAATATTGGTCCACATCGGTCCATAATTATATATAGCCCCCATATAAACCGATCCCCAGATTTGGTTTGTGGAGCCTCTAAGAGAAGCATATTTCATCCGATCCGGCTGAAATTTGGTACATGGTGTTGGTATATGGTCTCTAACAACCATGCAAAAATTGGTCCATATCGGTCCTTAATTATATATAGCCCCCATATAAACCGATCTCCAGATTTGGCTTGCGAAGCCTCAAAGAGAAGCAAATTGCATCCCATCCGGCTGAAATTTGGTACATGGTATTGGTATATGGTCTCTAGCAACCGTGCAAAAATTGGTCCACATCGGTCCATAATTATATATAGCCCCCATATAAACCGATCCCCAGATTTGGTTTGTGGAGCCTCTAAGAGAAGCATATTTCATCCGATCCGGCTGAAATTTGGTACATGGTGCTGGTATATGGTCTCTAACAACCATGCAAAAATTGGTCCATATCGGTCCTTAATTATATATAGCCCCCATATAAACCGATCTCCAGATTTGGATTGCGAAGCCTCAAAGAGAAGCAAATTGCATCCCATCCGGCTGAAATTTGGTACATGGTATTGGTATATGGTCTCTAGCAGCCGTGCAAAAATTGGTCCACATCGGTCCATAATTATATATAGCGCACATATAAACCGATCCCCAGATTTGGGTTGCGGAGCCTCTAAGAGAAGCAAATTTCATCCGATCCGGCTGAAATTGGTACATGGTATTGGTACATGGTCTCTAGCAACCGTGCAAAAATTGGTCCATATCGGTCCATAATTATATATAGCCCCCATATAAAACGTTCTCCAGATTTGACCTCCAGAGCCTCTTGGAAGAGCAAAATTCATCCGATCCGGTTCAAATTAGGAACGTGTGTTAGTATATGGTCGCTAACAACCATACCAAAATTGGTCCAATCACACAAAAATTGGTCCATATCGGTTGCCACTAGAGCCAAAAATAGTCTACCAAAATTTTATTTCTATAGAAAATTTTGTCAAAATTTTATTTCTAGAGAAAATTTTGCTAAAATTTTATTCGGTTTATAATAAAATTTTCATCATTGTCAAAATTTTATTTCTATAGAAAATTTTGTTCAAATTTTATTCGGGTCATAATCATGGTTGCCACTCGAGCCAAAAATAATCTACCAAGATTTTATTTCTATAGAAAATTTTGTCAAAAATTTATTTCTATAGAAAATTTTGTTAAAATTTTATTTCTGTAGACATTTTTGTCAAAATTTTCTTTCTATAGAAAATTTTGTGAAAATTTTTATTTCTATAGAAAATTTTGTGAAAATTTTATTTCCATAGAAAATTTTGTTAAAATTTTATTTCTGTAGAAAATTTTTTCAAAATTTTATGTCTACTTTGTCAAACTGAATTATCGATCTTTTTATACCCTCCATCATAGGATGGGGGTATATTAACTTTGCCATTCCGTTTGTAACACTTCGAAATATTGCTCTAAGACCCCATAAAGTATATATATTCTGGGTCGAGGTGAAATTCTGAGTCGATCTAAGCATGTCCGTCCGTCCGTCCGTCTGTTGAAATCACGCTAACTTCCGAACGAAACAAGCTATCGACTTGAAACTTGGCACAAGTAGTTGTTATCGATGTAGGTCGGACGGTGTTGAAAATGGGCCATATCGGTCCACTCCCAGCAAAAACTAGGTAAGCACTAGTGATTCTTTCAGTAATACCGGTAATCAAAAAGTTACTACTTGCAGTGATACCTGGGATTTAAAAATAATAACTTACCTGTGTAGGCAAAAAGTGATTTTTTATATTAATACCGGTAATCAAAATCATATCTTGAGGTCCGGGTTCGGCTCTACAGTGAGTACCGTTAATAGTAGCGATAAGTAATGCCAAATTACATTTCAGAAAAAAATTGCCAATAAAATATACCTTTGTTTTCTTAAGTTGTATAGTACATAATTTATATTACAAAATAACATCATTGAATAGATCCATGTCGAGGAGCGTGGTATAGTGTGTTGGAGTACAAAACAACAGGGGTGAGTTCGCACTTTTTGGGTATCTTTATGGTAAAGATATTATTTTTGGAGAGCTGGTATGCTTGCGAAGAAGTACTTATTTTTCGACTGTTGGTATGCTTGCACGGAAGTACTTTCCTCCAATGTCATGCCCGTGTAAAAGTATTACTACTGATATATGTACGAGGAAGTTGTTACCAATTTGGCGCAGGCATACTTGTACTCATACCTGGTAATAGGAGTTTTTGCTGGGCTTTTACGTATAGCCCCCATATAAAGGGACCCTCAGATTTGGCTTGTGGAGCCTCTAACAGAAGCATATTTCATCCGATCCGGCTGAAATGTGGTACATGGTATTGGTATATGGTCTCTAACAACCATGCAAAAATTGGTCCATATCGGTCCATAATTATATATAGCCCCCATATAAACCGATCCTCAGATTTGGCTTGTGGAGCCTCTAACAGAAGCATATTTCATCCGATCCGGCTGAAATTTGGTACATGGTGTTAGTAGATGGTCTCTAACAATCACGCAAAAATTGGTCGACATCGGTCCATAATTATATATAGCCCCCATATAAACCGATCCCCAGATTTGGCTTGCGGAGCCTCAAAGAGAAGCAAATTTCATCCGATCCGGCTGAAATTTGGTACATGGTGTTGGTATATGGTATCTAACAACCATGCAAAAATTGGTCCATATCGGTCCTTAATTATATATAGCCCCCATACAAACCCATCTCCAGATTTGGCTTGCGAAGCCTCAAAGAGAAGCAAATTGCATCCCATCCGGCTGAAATTTGGTACATGGTATTGGTATATGGTCTCTAGCAACCGTGCAAAAATTGGTCCACATCGGTCCATAATTATATATAGCGCACATATAAACCGATCCCCAGATTTGGTTTGTGGAGCCTCTAAGAGAAGCATATTTCATCCGATCCGGCTGAAATTTGGTACATGGTGTTGGTATATGGTCTCTAGCAACCGTGCAAAAATTGGTCCACATCGGTCCATAATTATATATAGCCCCCATATAAACCGATCCCCAGATTTGGTTTGTGGAGCCTCTAAGAGAAGCATATTTCATCCGATCCGGCTGAAATTTGGTACATGGTGTTGGTATATGGTCTCTAACAACCATGCAAAAATTGGTCCATATCGGTCCTTAATTATATATAGCCCCCATATAAACCGATCTCCAGATTCGGCTTGCGAAGCCTCAAAGAGAAGCAAATTGCATCCCATCCGGCTGAAATTTGGTACATGGTTTTGGTATATGGTCTCTAACAACCATGCAAAAATTGGTCCATATCGGTCCTTAATTATATATAGCCCCCATATAAACCGATCTCCAGATTTGGCTTGCGAAGCCTCAAAGAGAAGCAAATTGCATCCCATCCGGCTGAAATTTGGTACATGGTATTGGTATATGGTCTCTAGCAACCGTGCAAAAATTGGTCCACATCGGTCCATAATTATATATAGCGCACATATAAACCGATACCCAGATTTGGCTTGCGAAGCCTCAAAGAGAAGCAAATTTCAACCGATCCGCCTGAAATTTGGTACATGGTATTGGTATATGGTCTCTAGCAACCGTGAAAAATTGGTCCATATCGGTCCATAATTATATATAGCCCCCATATAAAACTTTCTCCAGATTTGACCTCTGGAGCCTCTTGGAGGAGCAAAATTCATCCGATCCGGTTCAAATTAGGAACGTGGTGTTAGTATATGGTCGCTAACAACCATACCAAAATTGGTCCAATCACACAAAAATTGGTCCATATAGGTTCATAATAATGGTTGCCACTAGAGCCAAAAATAATCTTCCAAAATTTTATTTCTATAGAAAATTTTGTCAAAATTTTATTTCTAGAGAAAATTTTGTTAAAATTTTATTCGGTTCATAATAAAATTTTTATCATTGTCAAAATTTTATTTCTATAGAAAATTTTGTTCAAATTTTATTCGGGTCATAATCATGGTTTCCACTCGAGCCAAAAATAATCTACCAAGATTTTATTTCTATAGAAAATTTTGTCAAAAGTTTATTTCTATAGAAAATTTTGTTAAAATTTTATTTTTGTAGACATTTTTGTCAAAATTTTCTTTCTATAGAAAATTTTGTCAAAATTTTTATTTCTATAGAAAATTTTGTGAAAATTTTATTTCTATAGAAAATTTTGTTAAAATTTTATTTCTGTAGAAAATTTTGTCAAAATTTTATGTCTACTTTGTCAAACTGAATTATCGATCTTTTTTGATTTAATATATACCACGTATGGACTTACATACAATTTAGAAGATGGTGTTAGGAGGTTTTAAGATACCTTGCCATCGGCAAGCCTTACCGCAACTTAAGTAATTCGATTGTGGGTGGCAGTGTTTAGAAGAAGTTTCTACGCAATCCATGAAGCTTCGGCCTGGCCGAACTTACGGCCGTATATACTTGTTTTTTTTTTAATTTCTTGACTTTAACAGCAAAAGATATGCAGAATTATTCAGATACTATTAAACCAAAAACATAAACCGGAGACCATTTTAAACTGTAGGGCCAGGAGAAAACTCATTATGGGCACAAAAAATTAAGTATTCTTTTCCCCGTGGCTCCAAACAGAGCTGCTTTATATGTTATTTCTTATTCGTTTTTAAAGTATATACAGAAATGCGGTGAATATGCATAAAAGTTCTGAAAAAATGAGCTTAATAGCATTCTTTAAAGTGACGGAGACGAGCAAGTCAAATTCGAAGATAGGCTATAACGGCCCATGTTTTGATATAGCCCCTATATAAAGCGATCAACCGATTTGATTTCTTGAGCCTAAAGATACCGCTACTTTCATCTGATTTTCATGAAAATGGGGATCTAGAGGTATGTAAGATTCATGAAGGGCAATGCTATATGTGTGTTAATTTAATTTAGCCCCGATTCGTCTTTTTGACGGCATAGAAGCCAAAATTTTCATGCGATTGTCTAGGAAAGTAGATCTCCATATATACTTTCTCAAAAACACATGCGGCAAATATGTGTGCCGAATATGGTATACATCAGTCCCTTCTAGACAACGCAATTGTTATCCACACTCAAAAAAAAAGATCCAAGTATCCAAAGATTTTGACCTTCCCTTAAGGATTTTGGTATTGATACCGAGCCAAAGAAAGAAATTTTGTAGCGACGTACACTCAAAAAAAAGTGAACTCTCTATTTCACTAAAGCCAATTTAACTTTATTTTAGTTCATAGAAATATTATGTTTGGAGAAAGTTTTCTTTACTCTAATACTTTTTTGTGTACGTTAGTTAAATTAACTAAATCCGAGGAAAAAAATATACTCAAATGAAGCATAAAGATTAACTAAATTGGTGTCTTCCACAAAATAGTTCAGAATTTCTTTAAATTTGTAAATTTTACCAAAAATGCGTCCATCGTGAACTTCGTATGTCACTAAAGACATTCTTGCAATTTTGAACTCCAAGTTTTTTCTTCAAACTACAAAATTTTCTTTAACAAGTGAAAAAACTTAATTATGTCTAAAAAATGTTCTTGTATTTGTCGAAAAATATTTACTTATTTTTATGACATCGGCGTGATGCCAACGTTTGTAATACTGTTTAGTTAAAATTTTCTACAAATATTCAAAATTTTCTAAAATTAACCGAAAGTTTTCTTCCTGGTGGGTTCACTGTATTTTCAGTGTATCTGGCTTTAAATCTACGACTAATAAAATTAAAATTAGGATTATCGAATTTTCATTCTATTTTTCCGGTATATCAATAAAGCTATTCACGTACAAACAAATGCCAGTTTAAAAATCCAAATTATAACGGATACTTCAAAGTAAAAAATATTTTCTTAATTCGAAAAAAACTTTAAACCAAAAACGCTAAATACTTAAAATAAGTCTTAGCCTATATTTGAAGCGTTTTTATCTTAAATCTAAAGTTTCAATATTTCAGTTAATTTAAGGACAATTTCTTTAAATCAAAAATGTGTTTCTTTACTTTAAGGAAAATTAGCCTTAGTTCAAAGACATCCAACTTTAACGGAGGGACCCATATTTGCAAAACATGTGTCCTAAATTCAATGAAAAAAGTTTTTGAAGCAAAGATTATAAACTTTATTTTAATAAAAATTTCATTGTTTTAAAGAAATTTGTCCTTAATATCTGGTAAATTTCTCATCCTAAAATTTAGGTTGCGTAATCTTTAATATCACGTAAATATTTTTTTCAGTGCACTCATCATGAAATTGGAAATCTTAAGGTATGTTTTTTTCCTATTTGTCTGAAAATCTAGAGGTATTTTAGGTCCGAAAATAGGTGAGGCAAATTTTGTTCATATGTTTTCGTATCCTATATTTCTCAAAAACTGTTTATAAATTCATGGGCATCTAAATATCATAATTTGTATCTATTTGTACTGAAATAGAAAATCTATATATATATCCCGATCTCCCGATTTAACTTTATCCAAATTGCCCGAAACTAAATTTATCTTCGTGAAGCGCTCCATTTGAACCGATTTTTTATAAAATCCACCTGAAATTCTATTTGCTCTCAAGTAACTCGCTACAACGAAGGGTTTTCACATGAAACATCATGCACGCAAAAAAAGAATTCTTTCCTCCCGAACGAAATTTGAGACAAACAAATATCGTTTCCCATTTCCTTTTCGCTATAAGCACGTTAATTTGGAAGAAAAGTATATACTTTTTGTCATTTAAGTTTATTCTTTTACAGGATGCAAAAAACAATTCCATAAAACTGAAAAAAAATTTTTTCTGGCTAATTGCATCTTTTCTTACATCAATTCTCACTTCCAAGAATTTTTTAATTCTTAACACCTTTTTCTGTAATACAAGTAATGTAGAAGAAATTATTCGAGATTATATTTTTTTTTTTTAATTTTACCTTTCGCCTGAACGGAGAATTGTACCGTGACCCGTATAATTTGTTAGCCAACACACTATCCACTAAGTTTCGGCCGGGTCGTAGTTACGGCCGCATGTACTTGACAATGGACACAATGGACTGAATTGTCTAAGTGAGCCGAAAATAAATCGAGCTGTCACTTTAACCTACGTACTTGTGTTTGCTGGACAGTTCATACCGGTACCTATTTGTATATATCTCGATACAGCGATATATTCTGATTTTTATCTACGCAGATGTTTGTTGCTGCAAATATCGAACTCGATTTAGGCTTTCCATTGCAAAAATCTCAAATATATTTGAATTACTTCATCATAGGAAAATAGATTTTATATGCAATTAGCGCTTGTAATCAAGAAAATGTTCTCACACCAAATTTTTATAGACAAAGATAGAGTGAAATTGATAAAATATTGTTTTTTTTTTTGTGATGAACACTTTCTACATAGTATGTTATACAAAATTCTGCAGTTGCAGAGTCTTCAATAAGGATTTTACTACTCAAACACTGTGCAGGGATGAACCCATAAGAATTTGCTTACGTGCCCGAAGTAAGGACAATTTATTTGCTTATTTGTTTGTTGGTTTTTTCTGTTATTTCTGTTATTTTTGTTTTTTTTTCTGTTATTTTTCTGTTATTTTTTCACATAAGCTCTGCCCTAGGTGAATCTAGAAAGTTGTCATTATTTGCTATTTGTTCTATCGTTGCCAAAGTTTTGGCTTCAAATTCAGGTTTTGGGTGACAATTGTCTGGACTGCGCTGCCTTTAAATCGCTTCGCAAAAAAAAAATAGAACACATAGTGCTGCTCCTTCAAAAAAAAAGGATAAAAAATTTCGAAAACTTGGCGAGGTCATATTTTTCATTCCAATTGTTGTTGTTATAGCTACTACAGCCATTCACTGCCGATAGTTTGTCGTTGTTGCTTTGTTCTTTGGGGAGTTGTGGGGGCAAAATGACTTTTGTGCTGTCATTACTGACAACATAAAGAGGAGGCTTAAGCCTCATATTTTGTGGTTATTGTTGTTGTTGTTGGAACCAACATTGGCAACATGTTATTTGTGGACCATTGTCTGGATAATAGAGTCATAATTTAGGAAAATTTTTCCATGTTGCCACCAGCGCTGCTGTTGCTGACAATGACGTTGACGACCATGGTTGGTTGTGGTGGCAACCGACAAACTAACTCCTCCATTAAGGAGGCACTTAATGAAATTTACGACGGATAGATAGAAATAGAGTGACAACAAAACGGAATGGAGCACGTAAATGTCCAAAACATTTGGGATGCTCTTATGCACCATTTCAAAATTAGGTTGTTGTTTTACTCTGGGGTCTTGGCAAAGGCTGGTGTTTTGTTTTTGTATCAGGGATTTGAACATGAAATTAACTAAGTTGGGCTCTTTGGCTATTCTTATGGGTAATTTTTAGAGAACTGTCTCGTTTTTAACTAAATTGTATTCCATTTTTTGTTTAATTTCTTTATTGAGTATTTGAATAAACAAATAATGAGTAATGACAGGCGGTCATTTCCTATCGAGGAAATTGTATCGGAATCTAGAATAAAAAGGGTTTTGGACAATTCAAATCCCCCGGACCTGATGGAATTACTGCGGCGGAGTTTGAAGTAGAGGTTTGCACGTGAGTAATATTTTGCTCACGCACACTCACGACGGAGAAGTCTTATTCACGCACACTCACGCACGATGTTTTTTGGTAGGACTCACGCTCACGAAAAGAAAATTTGTACTCACGCACGAAAATCTTTTAAATGTCGGTGCTCACGAAAAATATTGTGACTCACGAAAAATGTCGTGAGTAATTTATCTATAGAACCTGACTGAAAACATGAGTATGATTAAAATCGAGAGCGTTATAAAACTCTTAAAACCTAGGTTGTCACTAAAATTATAAATGAATTCAACTCGAAAGCGTTTTATATCAGTTGGCGGGATTTTTTTTGTGAACGTGTTTTTCCGAATTTCGTTACTCATGCACGCTCACAAAGATATTATTTTCGTGAATCACGCTCACGCACACTCACGTCGTTGTCCTCAGCGTGACTCACGCGTGAGCCACGAAAATTTTCGTGAGTCACGACAATTTCGTGTCACGTGCACACCTCTAGTTTCAAGCAGTAACTGACAGAATTACCTTGTTGTCGGCGATATATACAAGATGTATCAACTTAGCATATATTCCTGGAAAGTGGAGGGAAACAAAAGTCGTTTTAATACCTAAAGCGGGGAAAGACTCTCACAGAAAAAACATTTTGACATAATTTTCTATAGACATAAAATTTTCTATACAAATAAAATTTGTACAAAATTTTCTATAAAAATAAAATGTTGACAAAATTTTCTATAAAAATAAAATTTTTACAAAATTTTCTATAGAAATAAAATCTTGGCAAAATTGTCTATAGAATTGGAATTTTTACAAAATTTCGTATAGAAATAAACTTTTGTTAAAAAAGATTAAACCGATTTTTCGAACGAAAAAAAAAAATCGTCACAAAAATCCCCCAAATTATGGAAATTCTCCACAAAATCTCCAAGTCCCCAATTCAGAAATTTCGCCCCCATTCACGAAAAAATATCCCCAATTTGGAGGAAAATCCCCAATACTGGCAACGCTGCCTCTCACTCGAGTCCGAAGGACCAATCAGCTTATCCTCATTCCTACTTAAGACTCTAGATTTAGCAGATTTAGCAGATTTATTTATTTCCATTTTTTAAAAGCAAATTTCATCCGATCCGGCTGAAATTTGGTACATGGTGTTGGTATAAGGTCTTTAACAACCGTGCACATATTGGTCCACATCGGTCCATAATTATATATAGACCCCATATAAACCGATCTCCAGATTTGGCTGGCGAAGCCTCAAAGAGAAGCAAATTGCATCCGATCCGGCTGAAATTTGGTACATGGTATTGGTATATTGTCTCTAACAACCGTGCAAAAATTGGTCCACATCGGTCCATAATTATATATAGCGCCCATATAAAACGATCCCCAGATTTGGCTTGCGAAGCCTCAAAGAGAAGCAAATTTCATCCGATCCGCCTGAAATTTGGTACATGATATTGGTATATGGTCTCTAACAACCATGCAAAAATTGGTCCACATCGGTTCATAATTATATATAGCCCCCATATAAACCGATCCCCAGATTTGCTTGCGAAGTCTCCAAGAGAAGCAAATTTCATCCAATCCGGTTGTAATTTGGAACATGGTGTTAGTATATGATCTTTAACAACCGTGGCAGAATTGGTCCATATCGGTCCATAATTATATATAGCCCCCATATAAAACGTTCTCCAGATTTGACCTCCGGAGCCTCTTGGAGGAGCAAAATTCATCCGATCCGGCTCAAATTAGGAACGTGGTGTTAGTATATGGTCGCTAACAACCATACCAAAATTGGTCCAATCACGCAAAAATTGGTCCATATCGGTTCATAATCATGGTTGCCACTAGAGCCAAAAATAATCTACCAAAATTTTGTTTCTATAGAAAATTTTGTCAAAATTTTATTTCTATAGAAAATTTTTTCAAAATTTTATTTCTATAGAAAATTTTGTCAAAATTTTATTTCTAGAGAAAATTTTGTTAAAATTTTATTCGGTTCATAATAAAATTTTCATCATTGTCAAAATTTTATTTCTATAGAAAATTTTGTTCAAATTTTATTCGGTTCATAATCATGGTTGCCACTCGAGCCAAAAATAATCTACCAAGATTTTATTTCTATAGAAAATTTTGTCAAAAGTTTATTTCTATAGAAAATTTTGTGAAAATTTTATTTCTATAGAAATTTTGTTAAAATTTTATTTCTGTAGAAAATTTTGTCAAAATTTTATGTCTACTTTGTCAAACTGAATTCTATACGTATTGGATAGATCTTTTTTGATTTAATATATACCACGTATGGACTTACATACAATTTAGAAAATGGTGTTAGGAGGTTTTAAGATACCTTGCCATCGGCAAGCGTTACCGCAACTTAAGTAATTCGATTGTGGGTGGCAGTGTTTAGAAGAAGTTTCTACGCAATCCATGATGGAGGGTACATAAGCTTCGGCCTGGCCAAACTTACGGCCGTATATACTTGTTTTTTTTTTTTTTTTTTTTTTTTTTTTTTTTTTTTTTATACCCTAAACCACATAGTGGTCAGGGTATAATAAGTTTGATCGGCCAAAACTACCAGAAATATTGATTTTAGACCCCATAAAATATATACCGATCGACTCAGAATCACCTCCTGAGTCGATCTAGCGCTTGGTGTCCGTCCGTCCGTCCGTCTGTCCATGTATTTGTTGTTCACAGGATTCCGGTCGCAATTATTAACCGATTTTGATGAAATTTGGTACAGGAAGTTTTTTGGGCACAAGAAAGAACGCTATTGAATTTGGAAGAAATCGGATCAAATTTAGATATAGCTCCCATATATATGTATCGCCCGATTTCGACAAATGGGGTCACGTTGCGCGTTTTTTCAAACGGATCGTCACCAAAGTTGGCAAAAGGTAATCTTTTCCATCGCCCTTCAAGTCTGCAAAATTTCATCTAAATCGGTTCAGATTTAGATATAGCTCTCATATATATGTATCGCCCGATTTTCCCAAATTTGGCCACAAAACCTTTATATATCAACCGATCTTACTCAAAGTTGGCTAAATATAATCTTCTATAGCACTAACTATATGTGCAAAAAATCATCGAAATCGGTTCAGATTTAGCTATAGCTCCCATATATATGTACCGCCCGATTTTTCTAAATTTGGCCACAAAACTTTTATTTATCAACTGATCTTACTCAAAGTTGGCTAAATATAATCTTCTATAGCACTTACTATATGTGCAAAAAATCATCGAAAGCGGTTCAGATTTAGATATAGCTCCCATATATATGTATAGCCCGATTTCCCCAAATTTGGCCATAGAACCCTTATTTATTAACCGATCTTACTAAAATTTGGCTAGATCCAGCCCTCTTTAGTACTAACTATATGTGCAAAATTTCATCGAAATCGGTTCAGATGTAGATATAGCTCCCATATATGTATCACCCGATTTTGAAAAATTCGACCTTAATAACCTTATGTTTGACCATACAGGCCTCAATTCTTAACTGATCGTATCCAAATCTTGCACAAGGTAACATTTTATGGTATTAATCAAACCCGCAAAATATTATGGAAATTGGTTCAGATTTAGATATAGCTTCTATATGTATGCATCGCTCGATTTTCCCAAATTTGGCCATAGTACTCTTATTTATTAACCAATGTTACACAAGTTTCAAATTTTGATATACTAGCCGATCGTATTTATACGTACTTGTAGTTTTTACATAAGAATAGTGCTCGATTTTTACAAATTTGTATTTATTACCCACACTAATTTAACGATTTTCTCTTTTTTAATAATGGGCTCAATATTAGTGGCATACTAACTCCGTATGTGCAATATCAACACAGCCAGTGTTGCAGAAGTCGGGAAAATTCCCAATATGTAGGGTTTTTCTAATATTTAGCGTAAAATTTTTTAAATTTAACAAAAAATATAGTAGGGAAAATTGTTTGGGAATGTATGGGAAAGTAGGGAACTTCTTTTGTCCTTGTAGCGTAAACCGAACATTTTCCCTGGCAACATTGACTATGAGCTATAGTCAAATTGACACAAAGCACCCATAGACATGTACCCCTTAATTTCCTTAAATATGCAACTGCGGTTTATCTCCCAGACCTATATGTTACCCCACAAATGCTTATGATTACTAATTCTATAATGGTGGTTTAGGGTATGATATAGTCGGCCCCGCCCGACTTTCTGCTTTACTTACTTGTTTTTTTTTTTTTATCTCTATAGAAATAAAATTTTGGAAAAAGTTTCTAAAAATAAATTTTTTTGAGAAATTTTGCTATAGAAATAAATTTTGATAATAAATTCTATACAAATAAAATTTTGAGAAAAAATTCCATAGAAATAACATTTTAAGAAAATTTGTTATAGAAATAATATTTCGAAAAAAAATCTATAGAAATACAATTTCACAAAATTTTGCTATAGAAATAAAATGTTGACAAAATTTTCTACAGGAATAAAGTGTTAACAAAAATTTCTATAGAAATATTTGTTTGGTAGATTTGTGGTAATTTGTGGTAATCTTCACATTTTGTTAGATTTTTTGGCACGAGTGGTAACTGCTGTTACAACCAGGGCTGTGGAGCCGGAGTCGAAGTCTGAAGATTTTGCTGGAGTCGGAATCGGAGTCGTAAAAATTTTGCTCGACTCCGACTCCGGCTAAACCAAATTTTTTAAAACAATTCACATTTTTGTAACTAAGCAAGTTTTTACGCAAATTAGTTTCCATTGCGTTATTCATTCGATCAATGTACAGCATGATTGTAAATGAAAATCAACTTCCAATTACGGCTATCTTTTGATGTTTCCTAGAATGTTAGACTAGCAGATGGACTGGATCGATCCATTTTAATACCCGAAATTATTTTTTTTTAAATTTTATTTTAAGGCCATATACATATGTGGAATATTGACAGAAAATTTTTTCAAAGTTGATTTTATAGAAAAATTTGTCAAAATGTTATTTCTATAAAAAGTTTTGTCAAAATTTTATTTCTATAGCAAATTTTGTCAAAATTTTATTTCTATAAAAACTATATTCAAAATTTTATTACTATAGAAATATTATTTTCTATAGAAAATGTTGTCAAAATTTTTAATACCCGAAATTATTTTTTTTTTAGTTTTATTTTAAGGCCATATACATATGTGGAATATTGACAGAAAATTTTTTCAAAGTTGATTTTATAGAAAAATTTGTCAAAGTGTTATTTCTATAAAAAGTTTTGTCAAAATTTTATTTCTATAGCAAATTTTGTCAAAATTTTATTACTATAGAAATATGTTTTTCTATAGAAAATTTAGTCAAAATTTTATTTCTATAGAAAATTGAGTCAAAATTTTGTTTCTATTGAATATTTTGCAAAATTTTATTTCTATAGAAAATTTTGCAAAAGTTTGTTTGTTACACAATTTTTTTTTAAATTTTATTTCTATTTATATTTTATTTCTATAAAAATTTAAGTCAAAATTTTATTTCTATACAAAATTTTGCCAAAATTTTATAGTAATAATGTTTTATTAGAAAATTTGGTCAACATTTTATTTCTATAGAAAATTTTGCCAAAATTTTATAGTAATAAATTTTTTTACTAGAAAATTTTGTCAAAATTTAATTTCTATAGAAAATTTAGTCAACATTTTGTTTCTGTAGAATATTTTGCAGAATTTTATTTACTACACAAAAATTTTTCTAAAATTGTATTTTTATTGATAATTTTTTCAAAATTTTATTTCTATAAGAAAAAATTGTCAAATTTTATTTCTTTTATTACTGATGCTCACTGCTATAAAAAATGTATTCGAAATTTTATTACTATAGAAATATTTTTTTCTATATAAAATTTAGTCAAAATTTTATTTCTATATAAAATTTAGTCAAAATTTTATTTCTATAGAAAATGTCAAAATTTTGTTTCTATAGAATATGTTATTTTGCAAAATTTTATTTCTATAGAAAATTTTGCAAAATTTTGTTTGCTACACATTTTTTTTAATTGTATTTCCATTGATAACTTTTTCAAACTTTTATTTCTATAAAAATTTTTGCCAAATTTTATTTCTATAAAAATTTTTGCCAAATTTTATTTCTATAAAAATTTTATTTCTATATATTTGGTCAAAATTTGATTTCTATAAAAAATTTTGCCAAAAATTGTCTAAACAATTATAAATATTTCCCAAATATTGCTCGAGATTTTGTAGAAGTCTGATTTGAGATTTTATCAAAATGTAGATCTAAATACGTTAGATTTAAATTTAAAGTACATAGATTTTGTAGAAGTATATACAATTTTTTCTAAATCGATTCAGATTCAAATTCATGCATATGGGAAAATAAACTCGCAACAAATTTAAAGGATTTGAGATAGTATCAATAATTTTGGTCAACATATATATATACTGTTGGTATCTTCTCATATTATGATGGGTATTTATAGCATTATTTTATTTATTAAACATTGCCCTAAATTTAAAATATAGAGTTTAATTGACATCTAATGTGAAATTAAGACCTTTTTTTTGTACGCATAAATAAATACGATATTTTATATCGATCCACTTACGGTACCCCCACAATAGAACTACAAATTAGTGGTATTAAAATGAGATTTAGTTATATTACCCGGAGTCGAGCTGATGAAAAATGCTGGAGTCGGAGTCGGAGCCGAGCAAAATTGGCTCGACTCCACAGCCCTGGTTACAACACATTGTTAAAGATAAAACCTTGTCGGCTTCTAATTTCCTCCTCTAGAGCCACCAAAATGTAAAAATTATTACAAATTGTGTTGAGTGAAAATGTCCCTACATTGTGGCCCCACGTCCTACAAGACGCTAAATATTATAAAAAAAAACCTACATATAAGGAATTTCCCCTACTTGTAGCAACACTGGCTGTAGTTGATATTGCACCTACGGAGTTAGTATGGCACTAATATTGAGCCCATTATTAAACAAGTAAGTAAACTAGAAAGTCGGGCGGGGCCGACTATATCATACCCTAAACCACCATTACAGAATTAGTAATCATAAGCATTTGTGGGGTAACATATAGGTCTGGGAGATAAACCGCAGTTGCATATTTAAGAAAATTAAGGGGTACATGTCTATGGGTGCTTTGTGTCAATCTGACTGTAGCTCATAGTCAATGTTGCCACGGAATATGTTCGGTTTACCCTACACAGAAAAAAATATCACGAAAATTTTTCCAATTTAAATTTTAATTTGGTTTTAAAAAATATTCAATTAAAAATTTAATTGATTCAACAATTTTTTTAATTGAAACAAAAATCAATTACAAACATTAATAGTACCAATTAATTTTTTAATTGGATCAATTACTTTTTTAATTGACCTTCAATTAATTTGTTAATCGATACTATCATTTCTGTGATTGAAGACATTTCAATTAAAAAATTAACTGGAACAATTAATTTCGTGATTGAACCAGAAATTTTTTTTTGTGTGTACAAGGACAAAAAAAAGTTCCCTACTTTCCCATACATTCCCAAACAATTTTCCCTACTATATTTTTCGTTAAATTTAAAAAATTTACAAAACAAAAATGGTTCTGAGTACTTTATTATCTTAAAACATGAATATGCAACGTATATAACTTAGAATATAAATTTGTATTACCACCACGGTTGCCACAGTTGGTAGAATTCTACCGAAATTAGTAATCTTTTTTGTTAAATCTATAAAAATAAAATTTTGGAAAAAGTTTCTATAAACAAATTTTTGTGAGAAATTTTTCTATAGAAATAAAATTTTGACAATAAATTCTATAGAAATAAAATTTTGAGAAAAAATTCCACAGGAATAAAATTTTAAGAAAATTTTTTATAGAAAAAATATTTTGAAAAAAAATTCTATAGAAATACAATTTTGACAAAATGTTCTATAGAAATAAAATGTTGACAAAATTTGCTACAGGAAAAAAGTTTACCACACATTGTTAAAGATCAAGCCTTGCCGGCTTCTAATTTCCTCCTCTAGAGCCACCAAAATGTAAAAATTATTGCAAATTGTGTTGAGTGAAAATGTCCTACATTGTGGCCCTACGTCCCTACAAGTGGAGTTAGTATGCCACTAATATTAAGCCCATTATTAAACAAGTAAGTAAAGTAGAAAGTCGGGCGGGGCCGACTATATCATACCCTAAACCACCATTATAGAATTAGTAATCATAAGCATTTGTGGGGTAACATATAGGTCTGGGAGATAAACCGCAGTTGCATATTTAAGAAAATTAAGGGATACATGTCTATGGGTGCTTTGTGTCAATTTGACTATAGCTCATAGTCAATGTTGCCAGGGAAAATGTTCGGTTTACGCTACAAGGACAAAAAAGTTCCCTACTTTCCCATACATTCCCAAACAATTTTCCCTACTATATTTTTTGTTAAATTTAAAAAAAAAATTTACGCTAAATATTAGAAAAACCCTACATATTGGGAATTTTCCCGACTTCTAGCAACACTGGCTGTGTTGATATTGCACCTACGGAGTTAGTATGCCACTAATATTGAGCCCATTATTAAAAAAGAGAAAATCGTTAAATTAGTGTGGGTAATAAATACAAATTTGTAAAAATCGAGCACTATTCTTATGTAAAAACTACAAGTACGTATAAATACGATCGGCTAGTATATCAAAATTTGAAATTTGAGTAACATTGGTTAATAAATAAGAGTACTATGGCCAAATTTGGGAAAATCGAGCGATGCATATATATGGAAGCTATATCTAAATCTGAACCAATTTCCATAATAGTTTGCGGGTTTGATTAATACCATAAAATGTTACCTTGTGCAAGATTTGGATACGATCAGTTAAGAATTGAGGCCTGTATGGTCAAACATAAGGTTATTAAGGTCGAATTTTTCAAAATCGGGTGATACATATATGGGAGCTATATCTACATCTGAACCTATTTCGATGAAATTTTGCACATATAGTTAGTACTAAAGAGGACTGGATCTAGCCAACTTTTAGTAAGATCGGTTAATAAATAAGGGTTCTATGGCCAAATTTGGGAAAATCGGGCTATACATATATATGGGAGCTATATCTAAATCTGAACCGATTTCGATGATTTTTTGCACATATAGTAAGTGCTATAGAAGATTATATTTAGTCAACTTTGAGTAAGATCAGTTGATAAATAAAAGTTTTGTGGCCAAATTTAGCAAAATCGGGCGGTACATATATATGGGAGCTATAGCTAAATCTGAACCGATTTCGATGGTTTCTTTCACATATAGTTACTGCTATAGAAGATTATATTTAGCCAACTTTGAGTAAGATCGGTTGATATATAAAGGTTTTGTGGCCAAATTTGGGAAAATCGGGCGATACATATATATGAGAGCTATATCTAAATCTGAACCGATTTAGATGAAATTTTGCAGACTTGAAGGGCGATGGAAAAGATTACCTTTTGCCAAATTTGGTGACGATCCGTTTGAAAAAACGCGCAACGTGACCCCATTTGTTGAAATCGGGCGATACATATATATGGGAGCTATATCTAAATTTGATCCGATTTCTTCCAAATTCAATAGCGTTCTTCCTTGTGCCCAAAAAACTTCCTGTACCAAATTTCATCAAAATCGGTTAATAATTGCGACCGAAATCCTGTGAACAACAAATACATGGACGGATGGACACCAAGCGCTAGATCGACTCATTCTGAGTCGATCGGTATATATTTTATGGGGCCTAAAACCAATATTTCTGGTAGGCACATTTTTTGGCCGATCAAACTTATTATACCCTGACCACTATGTGGTTTTGGGTATAAAAAGAGAAAATCGTTAAATTAGTGTGGGTAATAAATACAAATTTGTAAAAATCGAGCACTATTCTTATGTAAAAACTACAAGTACGTATAAATACGATCGGCTAGTATATCAAAATTTGAAATTTGAGTAACATTGCTTAATAAATAAGAGTACTATGGCCAAATTTGGGAAAATCGAGCGATGCATATATATGGAAGCTATATCTAAATCTGAACCAATTTCCATAATATTTTGCGGGTTTGATTAATACCATAAAATGTTACCTTGTGCAAGATTTGGATACGATCAGTTAAGAATTGAGGCCTGTATGGTCAAACATAAGGTTATTAAGGTCGAATTTTTCAAAATCGGGTGATACATATATGGGAGCTATATCTACATCTGAACCGATTTCGATGAAATTTTGCACATATAGTTAGTACTATAGAGGACTGGATCTAGCCAACTTTTAGTAAGATCGGTTAATAAATAAGGGTTCTCTGGCCAAATTTGGGAAAATCGGGCTATACATATATATGGGAGCTATATCTAAATCTGAACCGATTTCGATGATTTTTTGCACATATAATTAGTGCTATAGAAGATTATATTTAGCCAACTTTGAGTAAGATCAGTTGATAAATAAAAGTTTTGTGGCCAAATTTAGAAAAATCGGGCGGTACATATATATGGGAGCTATAGCTAAATCTGAACCGATTTCGATGATTTTTTGCACATATAGTTAGTGCTATAGAAGATTATATTTAGCCAACTTTGAGCAAGATCGGTTGATATATAAAGGTTTTGTGGCCAAATATGGGAAAATCGGGCGATACATATATATGAGAGCTATATCTAAATCTTAACCGATTTAGATGAAATTTTGCAGACTTGAAGGGCGATGGAAAAGATTACCTTTTGCCAAATTTGGTGACGATCCGTTTGAAAAAACGCGCAACGTGACCCCATTTGTCGAAATCGGGCGATACATATATATGGGAGCTATATCTAAATTTGATCCGATTTCTTCCAAATTCAATAGCGTTTTTCCTTGTGCCAAAAAAACTCCCTGTACCAAATTTCATCAAAATCGGTTAATAATTGCGACCGGAATCCTGTGAACAACAAATACATGGACAGACGGACGGACGGACGGACGGACGGACGGACACCAAGCGCTAGATCGGCTCAGGAGGTGATTCTGAGTCGATCGGTATATATTTTATGGGGTCTAAAATCAATATTTCTGGTAGGCACATTTTTTGGCCGATCAAACTTATTATACCCTGACCACTATGTGGTTTAGGCTATAAAAAGAGAAAATCGTTAAATTAGTGTGGGTAATAAATACAAATTTGTAAAAATCGAGCAATATTCTTATGTAAGAGCTACAAGTACGTATAAGTACGATCGGCTAGTACATCAAAATTTGAAATTTGAGTAACATTGGTTAATAAATAAGAGTACTATGGCCAAATTTGGGAAAATCGAGCGATGCATATATATGGAAGCTATATCTAAATCTCAACCAATTTGCATAATATTTTGCTGGTTTGATTAATACCACAAAAGGTTACCTTGTGCAAGATTTGAGTAAGATCAATTACGAAATGAGGCCTGTATGGTCAAACATAAGGTTATTAGGGGCGAATTTTTCAAAATCGGGCGATACATATATGGGAGCTATATATAAATTTGAACCGATTTCGATGAAATTTTGCACATATAGTTAGTACTATAGGGGACTGAATCTAGCCAACTTTTAGTAAATCTGAACCGATTTCGATGATTTTTTGCACATATAGTTAGTGCTATAGAAGACTACATTTAGCCAAATTTGGGTAAGATCGGTTGATAAATAAGGGTTTTATGGCCAAATTTAGAAAAATCGGGCGGTACATATATATGGAAGCTATATCTAAATCTGAACCGATTTGGATGAAATTTTGCAGACTTTAAGGGCGATGGAAAAGATTACCTTTTGCCAAATTTGGTGACGATCCGTTTGAAAAAACGCGCAACGTGACCCCATTTGTCGAAATCGGGCGATACATATATATGGGAGCTATATCTAAATTTGATCCGATTTCTTATAAATTCAATAGCGTTCGTCCTTGTGCCCAAAAAACCCCCAGTACCAAATTTCATCAAAATCGGTTAATAATTGCAACCAGAATACTGTGAACAACAAATACATGGACAGACGGACGGACGGACACCAAGCGCTAGATCGACTCAGGAGGTGATTCTGAGTCAATCGGTATATATTTTATGGGGTCTAAAATCAATATTTCTGGTAGGCACATTTTTTGGCAGATCAAACTTATTATACCCTGACCACTATGTGGTTTAGGGTATATATGGGAAATATGAAGCGAGAGAAATTTTAATGCAATTGTACAAAAGAGCATTTATGATTTATCAGGCGATACATATGTATTCGAGATATAGGAAAATTTTAGTAATACTAACAATTTTTGCTACTCATCACGGCGATTTGGAGTCTTATTTAAAATTTAACCGTTCTGTGGAAATTCTGGCAGTACAGTGTGTAGTACATGAGAATATGAGATATGGGGAAATCATCACAAAATTTTGTGTAAAGTGTGGGAATTTTGGCTATATTTGAGCCGGAAAACTAATATATGGAGGCTTTATCTAAATCTGAACCACATTAGATCAAACTTGACACGCTTAAATATCATATTAAATATATTCTCTGTGGAAACTATCCAATCAATTGGAGGAAAGTCTCATCGAAAATAGGTCTAAAATATGAAAAAATCTACCAAAACGTACTCCATGTGCAAAATTTGAAGCAAGTCAGGACAAAACACTGGCTTTAGAGACCATATAAGTAGGGTTTCCATATGGATAATTTTTAAAAGAGAACTTTCTCTTTAAGAAAAGAGAACATTTTAACTAAAAAAAGAGTTTACAATAAAAAAATTCTTTATTAAATAATTAATTATTTTATTGATGTTAAAATTAAAATAAAAATAGTTTCTAACGATAGAAACAACGAAATAAATATATAATAAAACAATAAAAAACAAAAAGAATCACATTTTCTTAAAAAATAAACAAAATAAATTGACGACAACGTATTGGCGTATTTACGTCGTACGTTCAATTACATCTATTTCCAATTTTTACGCCGTACGTCGAAACGTCGCATTTGTGTTCCGGCCTTTAATTTGTCAACAGATTTAACCCAGTAAACAATTAGTGGCAAACAATTGTGGCGAATTCCTACTAAATAAATAAAATTCCATCAATCTAGGATTTTTTTTTTGAAATAGAGTACATAAAGAGCACTGTTGGACATAAAAATACGGTACCAAAAAAAGAGAGTGAACAAAAAGATACGAACACAAAAAGAGAACATGTTCTCTTTAAAAAAGATGTAATGGACAGCCTACATATAAGCCCAAATCATAGCTATATATAAATCTGAACCGATTTTAACTAAATTTGGCACACATAACGACACCGTTAAATGTACCTCTCGTGCAAAATTTGAAGCAAGTCAGGGCAAAACTCTGGCTTTTGAGGCCATATAAGTGCAAAACGGACGAAAGATATATGTGGGAACTATATCTAAATCTGAACCGATTTCAATCAAATTTACCAAGCATTGGTAGAATGTCAATTCTACTCTCTGCACAGAAAAAAAGTGTCTCGTAAATTTAAGAAGATTTTTACAATAATTTATTACAAGAATTTTCCAGAATTTTAGTTCATTTTTCGTATTTTCAACGAAAATTAACTAATCGAAAGGAAATTTTACAAATTCTAAGTAGCAATCGTTTAGTTCATGACCTACAAAATACGATGGAAATTTCCTTAAAAAATTTCTTAACTGGTAGTTAAAAATTCGTTTGTCATGCTATAAAACTACTTGTGAAATGTAAAGTGTTTTCTAAATAATAAGTGCAATATACTATAAGATTTTTTTATATGAGAAAATATTTTTTTTACGAAAAATGAACTTGAAAGTGGATAGCAATTCCGATAGTTAATAATTGTTGGTAAAAAATTACCCAATGAAATATTTTTAGTTCACATGTAATTAAATTTATAGACATTTTCGTCAAAAATGGTAGATAACATTTCATGAAAATTTTTGCAAATTTTAAGTTAAACGTTTCATCGTTCATAAACTGGTGTGCCTTTACGAATATTATTCTTAGAGTAAATTGTCAGCAGATGCGATGAACTAATGCATAGTGCAGAGATCTTTATCGGAATAGTGGAATGTGTTTAATGTAAAGATGATGTTACACTTGTTGTGTATACATGAGCGTGGGGTTGTTTTTATTTTTGTTCATTTAGTGGTTTGTGTGTGTGTTTGTTATTCGTGGATGCTTTATTTGGCTGGATGAGGTATTGTTTTCAATAAAGGCACATATGTTTTTGTTGTTGTATGAATGTTTTGGCTTTGTTTGGTTTTGTTTGGCATGCTTCAGTTGTATAGTTGGCGTTGGCATTGGTTGTTGCATCTTTTAAGTAGGTATGCAACAAGGGAATATAAAGGCATGGAATATTTTGGATTTTTGAGACATATATTGGTGTTTGTTTATTAAACCTTTTAAATGAAAGTTATTAATATTTTACCGGTAGTTTAGAAAAAAGTTATTAAGAATATTTAGTAAAATATGTTGAAATTGAAAGTGTATTGAAATTTTCATTATTCAATGCAAAAAATTAATATTCAATTCCAGATGAATTTGGAAAATTTTTGTTATATCTCAGCGTATAGTTTAGTCATAAATTGGTAAGTAATTTTTTAATATGGCTTTCTTTTAAAAAGAATATTTTTTATGTATATTATTATTTGTTAATTAATTTTTTTGGAAACCAGTTTAATATTTTCTTTGTTGTAAAAGCAATATTTAATTTCAGAGCAACTCCAGATGGATTCGAACAAATTAAAAAATAGAGAATTGGTAAGTTTTCTTTTAAAATTTGGCTTTCTTTCAACTAGAATATTTACGTTTTTATGACCTTTTTATCATCAAAATTACAGGTTTTTAATACCTTATTTTAGTATTTCTTTAATCAAATTTTTTGGAAACCAATATAATATTTTTAATGTAAAAAAACAAATATTTAAATTCAGAATAACTTCTTAAAAATTTGGAAAAATTTTTAGTACTCCTTTGATTGTAATAAGTGAATTGTAAAGGATTCTTTAACTTTCTTTTAACCCTGTACAGTCATCCTTATTTTTTGTACATTAACGTCATCCTTCGTCATTTTGACCAAAGATAATAAAAGAGGAAGATAGGAGATTGGCTTGCGTCATACCAAATGTTGCATTTACCAGATTAGTTTAATACATGTTTGTAATCTTTTAGTTGTTTTTCGTTTTTATTTTTTAAATGAAAAATTTAATTTTCTTAATGAAACAATGTTAAATTTTAGGCAACAACAAAAAAAATACATTTTCCCCTTTATGGAAATTTATTTTGTGCTCTTAATTTCGTTTTTTTTTTGCATTTTAATGCTATGTCAATACTTGTCGTATACGCGTTTGGTTCGAGTATTAAACTAATGTGGTAAATGGTTTGATGTGCTCAGTAGCCAATCTCCCATCTTCCTCTTTTATTATCTTTGATTTTGACTACGGCTCATTTCAAGACGCTATAATTATCATCGTGAGCGAAAAAGTGAACCAAACTTGAATTTATTTTCTTATTCAATTTGGTTTTAATTAGAATAAAACAAAAATTCATAAAACGGTCGAAATAGTATAACTTAAATTTACCATTTCCCAAAAATGCATTTTAAATCGAAAATGAAATTACGTGTCGTCATTTTGACGAATGATGACTGCACACAAAAAATTATCACCAAAATTTTTTCAATTAAACACTTAATTGAATTTGGAAACGGATTCAATTAATATGTTAATTGATTCAATTAATTATTTAATCAAATCCGAATAAAACCCAATTAAAAAAATGATTGATATTTGTTACGTTTCCAATTAAAATATTAATTGATTCAATCAATTTGTTAATCAATTCGGAAATAATTTTCAATTACAAACGTGATTGAAATTTTTTCCGTTTCCAATTACACATGTGATTGATCCAATCACCTTTGTGATTGAAACTGAATAATTTTGAGCAATGGAAAGAGCGAAAAGTGAACAAGAGAATGGGTATTTATTCAACAATGTATGATGGAGAGATCAGTCTGTGGAAGTAACTCGTAACGAACGGTCGGGTTTTTGTTTTTCGCGTAAATTGAAAAACATGACTGGCGACATTCTGTCGGCTGCATTCAAAATGTGTGCATAACTATTTTGAACGCAACAACAAAATAGCAAAAGGTTGAAATAAATAAAGTGTGCAACAACAAACGACCACGTGGTAAAGGTTTGAAAAAAATATATGACAGAACGCATTTGAAATAACCTGTGTTTTGTGGTATTGTAAAAATGGAAAACAATCTACGTTTATTGAAGGTAAGAAATTGTGAAATGTGAATACCGTTTTCCATTGAAGCCTGTTTACATTAAACGGACTAAAATAATATATTTTTTATTCATTTCTTTTAGTGACCAATTTTATTTCGTGAAATTGACCAATCAATCCCATCAACTCCATCATTTTATCAAATATATAATAATATGTTTGCAATAAAAAAGTGGGTACCATATTGATCTTTTAAAATTATAAACTTTTTGTCACTCCTAGTTTTCTTAAAACCAAGAGCGGTATGGGTTTGTTGGAAGATTCACCTTGAAGTTGCGAAGTAGCGTTGGCATTAAATTGCATTTTTGTTTTTACCTGCCTTTTTCAGTTTGAACCCAAGTAGAGAGCAGTACATCTCGAATATAAACTAATGAGCTGAATTATGTAATGGTAAAAACTTCTTTCTTTTGGATTTAAAAATATGAAAAATATCCGAAAATAATAAAAATGTGTATTTTCCATTTATATTTTTTTCTATTTCCAGAATTTGCAAAGTATCAACAATATAATACCAAATATTTCATTGCTTTCCCATTATTTTTGTCTTTGATTGGTTCAAATTTTAATAGACGATTTTAATGTGTGGAAATTTTGGAAAGGAATTGTTACTAAAATTAAATTACCGAGCTCCTTAATACACCTTTTTATTCTAAAAGACTACAACTGCAAAAGAAGATTATAAATCTGCAACCTGGAACTAAGAATTGAACTTGATATTCTATGCAGGTAATGTTTAACAAAATTAACTTTTAATTGAACAAAATTAAATTCGAATTATTCTGTCTACTTTCAGAAAAACTAATTTAGCTTACAGGCTGCTGGTTTATTGGAAATCTAGGCGCATCTACACACAAAAAATTTTTTTCTGATTCAATCACGAAATTAATTGATCCAATTAATTTTTAATTGAAATGTCTTCAATCACAGAAATGATAGTATCAATTAAAAAATTAATTGAAGGTCAATTAAAAAGTTAATTGATCCAATTAAAAAATTAATTGATACTATTATTTTTGTGATTGATTTTTGTTTCAATTAAAAAATTTATTGAATCAATTAAATTTTTAATTGAATATTTTTTAAAACTCAATTAAAATTTTAATTGGAAAATTTTTCATGAAATATTTTTGTGTGTACATATTAGAAGGAACATTCTAACATGGTTATTATTATAAGGAAGATAATGATTTATATAATTTATTTGTTCACCCTATAGTTGTTATTGATAGTAATTGTATTTGTAAGTTATGTTAGAACAAAACACAAATGAAAAGAACCAAATTTATTAGTCTATTGCATAATACAAAAAATAATAAAATATTAAATATGTTTTATAAGAAACACATATTTTCTTTTATTTCAAAAGAAAAAAAGACTAAATACGATTTTGGGGTCGCAATATATAAATTTTTTGATCGAAATTTATAGCCAATTTCAATTAATTATTTAATTGAATGAATCAAATAGTTCATCGATTTTTGTTGCGAAATTAATTAAAATTTTAATTATTCAATTAAAACTGTGATTGAATTTTATGTTAAAAATCTATCACGTTTTTAATTGATTCAATCATACAATTAATTGATTCCGTGACAAAAGTCAATTAAATTTTTAATTAAAAATCGTGTTGGTTTTCAATCAAAATGGGTGATTGATACTATCATTTTCGTGATTGAAGACATTTCAATTAAAAAAATGATTGAATCCGCGATTTTCGTAATTGAAATCAAAAAATTTTTTTTGTGTGTGTCTAGGGTTAACCAGAATATTTGGTTTTTTTTATTCATATTATTATTTTTTCATTAGATTTTTTGGAAACATATTTAATAATTTTATTTAATGTAAAAAATAAATATTTAATTTCAGAGTAACCCAAATAAATTTTTTATATGTCCCCTCAGCGTACAATTTAATAGAGAATTGGTAAGTTTTATATCAAAATTTTGTCTTTCTTTCAACTAGAATATTTATTTTATTATACCCTTCACATCGATAACAACACAGTTTTATGAGTTTATATAGAATACTTCATTATTTCTCTAATTGTTTCAGGTACAAATTTTATGAGATACGTTTTCCAAAGAAAAGTTGAATTCCTTACACCATTTGATAAAATGCCCCTAAATAGGGTAAGTTACAAGCTAAAATGAAGAATTAAAAAATTATATTTCATTACATGGTGTTAATTTTTAACAATTTTCATTATTGCTTCCATTTTTTTTCAGCACACCCAAAAAAAAGTGAACTCTCTATTTCACTAAAGCCAATTTAACTTTATTTTAGTTCATAGAATTATTATGTGTCTTACACAAAATAGTTCAGAATTTCTTTAAATTTGTAAATTTTACCAAAAATGCGTCCATCATGAACTTCGTATGTCACTAAAGACATTCTTGCAATTTTGAACTCCAAGTTTTTTCTTCAAACTACAAAATTTTCTTTAACAAGTGAAAAAACTTAATCATGTCTAATAAATTTTCTTGTATTTGTCGAAAAACATTTACTTATTTTTATGACATCGGCGTGATGCCAACGTTTGTAATACTGTTTAGTTAAAATTTTCTACAAATATTCAAAATTTTCTAAAATTAACCGAAAGTTTTCTTCCTGGTGGGTTCACTGTTTTTTCAGTGCAAGATATGTGAAAAAATTACCTACGATGAATAAAAAAAGAATAAGTCAAAATGTCCAAACAGCGAGTTCAAATGAACTACTCTCTGTTCCACGTGGTCATAATTTTTATTCACAAAAAACATTGTATTAAGAACTGTCATCATAAGGTTTTATAATAAAATACTTTTGCTTAAAGAAAGATTAATTTTAATTTATGAACATTTTCGTAATAGTAAAACGATTTGTTGCTCCTTTAATTATTTAATTTCTCTGTACTGTGGAATGATTGATTTAAAAATAGTTTAGTTATCGACATTTTAAAGAGACTGTTAACCAATTTTTATAATCGGGTTTCCCACAAAATAAGCAAGTAAACCAAAATAATATTGATTTTTTAACTTCGTAGGGGTATATAAATCTTATGATGTTGTAAAAATGAACTAAAATACAATGTTATAGATGAACTAAAATTTACGAGAATTATAAACTAGACAAGTTGAAAAAAATCTTAAGGGCTAAATCATGGTCAATATTACTACAGTTTAGTTCATTTTGCAATGGAAAAGGGTTCACTGTTTTTTCAGTGTGTGCAAAATTTCACGAAAATCGGTAGTAAACTTTGGCCTCTGTTGCCATATGAGTCTAAATCGCACGAAAGATATATATGGGAGCTATATCTAAATCTGAACCGATTAGGCTGATATTTTGCAAGTTTTTCGAGATTTCCAATTTCAGGCGAATTGGATAAAAACTACGGTTTCTATAAGTCAAAGAAGTAAAATCGCGGGATCGGTCTATATAAGGGCTATACCAAAACATGGATACTCACCAATTTTGGCACACCTCTTTATGGTCCTAAAATACCTCGAGATTTCCAATTTCAGGCGAATTGGATAAAAGCTACGGTTTCTATAAGCCGAAGACCCCAAATCGGGGTCTTGGGCTTTGAGGACCATAAAAATATATGCCATTTTCGGCATATCTTTTTATGGTTCTCAAATACCTTTTGATTTCCACTTTCAGCCAAATAGGATAAAAACTACGGTTTCTTTAAGCCTAATAAGTAAACTATGGAGATCGGTCTATATGGGGGCTATATCAAAACTTGGACCGATACTCACTTTTTTCAGCACACAGTTTCATGCTCCTAAAATACCACGTAGATTTCCAATTTCAGGTAAATTTGATCAAAACTATGGTTTCTATAAGCACAAGAAATAAATTCGGGAGATCAGCCTATAAGCTGGATATATCAAAACATGGGCCGATACTCCCCATTTTCGGCACACCTCTTTGTGGTCCTAAAATACCTCTAGACTTTTTATTTCAGGCAAATTGGATAGAAACTACGGTTTCTATAAGCCCAAGAAATAAAATGTGGAGATCGGTCTATATGGGGGCTATACCAAAACATGAACCGATACTGATTATTTTTGGCTCACCTCTTTGTAGTCTTAAGATAACTCTAGAGTTTCAATTTCAGATAAATTGTATAAAAACTGCGGTTTCTATAAGCCCAAGAAGTAAAATCCGGGGATCGGTCTATATAAGGGCTATACCAAAACATGGACCGATACTCACCAATTTTGGCACACCTCTTTATGGTCCTAAAATACCTCGAAATTTCCAATATGGATAAAAACTACGGTTTCTATAAGCCCAAGACTCCAAATCGGGAGGTTGGTTTATATTGGGACTATATCAAAACCTGGACCGATATAGCCAATCTTCGAACTTGACCTGCCTGCAGACAAAAGACGAATTTGTGCAAAATTTCAGCATGACTGCTTCATTATTGAAGACTGTGGCGTGATTACAACAGACAGACAGCCAGACAAACAGACAGACAGACGGCCAACATAGAATGGTGGGTATAAAAAACTTTATACTAGAGAAATGCGTCTTCTATGCTAAACAAAATTTGCTTTCGTATTTTAAAGACATGAAATCTTTGACCTCACGACAATATTTTTTTCAGTGCAAGATCTCGCCAAAATATGTGATCAATTGTGGGTTCTAAAAAAATATTTGGCCAATTCGGGCGACATTTACACACTTAAGACACAATTATATTTTAGATGTACTTGATTCGTGGAAACACATTTTAATATATTCGTTTTGTCAGCTTTTTTCTTTATGTCTAACAAAGTGCTTTAAAACGTGTTAGTGACAACTTAAATTTCCAAATTCAGACCCGACTTAGAAATTATGCTATGTTAAAATAAAGTGTTTGAAAAAGCATCTCCAATTTTTGAAGTAAAGAAAAACAAGTATATACGGCCGTAAGTTCGGCCAGGCTTATGTACCCTCCATCATAGATTGCGTAGAAACTTCTTCTCAACACTGCCATCCACAATCGAATTACTTAAGTTGCGGTAACGCTTGCCGATGGCAAGGTATCTTAAAACCTCCTAATACCATCTTCTAAATTGTATGTAAGTCCATACGTGGTATATATTAAATCAAAAAAGATCGATCCAATACGTATATAATTCAGTTTGACAAAGTAGACATAAAATTTTGACAAAATTTTCTACAGAAATAAAATGTTAACAAAATTTTCTATAGAAATAAAATTTTCACAAAATTTTCTATAGAAATAAAAATTTTGACAAATTTTTCTATAGAAAGAAAATTTTGACAAAAATTTCTACAGAAATAAAATTTTAACAAAATTTTCTATAGAAATAAACTTTTCACAAAATTTTCTATAGAAATAAAATCTTGGTAGGTTATTTTTGGCTCGAGTGGCAACCATGATTATGAACCGAATAAAATTTGAACAAAATTTTCTATAGAAATAAAATTTTGACAAAATTTTCTATAGAAATAAAATTTTGACAAAATTTTCTATAGAAATAAAATTTTGGTAGATTATTTTTGGCTCTAGTGGCAACCATGATTATGAACCGATATGGACCAATTTTTGTGTGATTGGACCAATTTTGGTATGGTTGTTAGCGACCGTATACTAACACCACGTTCCTAATTTGAACCGGATCGACCGAATTTTGCTCCTCCAAGAGGCTCCGGAGATCAAATCTGGAGAACGTTTTATATGGGGGCTATATATAATTATGGACCGATATGGACCAATTCCGGCACGGTTGTTAAAGATCATATACTAACACCATGTTCCAAATTACAACCGGATTGGATGACATTTGATTCTCTTGGATACATCGCAAGCCAAATCTGGGGATCGGTTTATACGGGGACTATATATAATTATGAACCGATGTGGACCAATTTTTGCATGGTTGTTAGAGACCATATACCAATATCATGTACCAAATTTCAGGCGGATCGGATGAAATTTGCTTCTCTTTGAGGCTCCGCAACCCAAATCTGGGGATCGGTTTATATGGGCGCTGTATATAATTATGGACCGATGTGGACCAATTTTTGCACGGTTGTTAGAGACCATATACCAATACCATGTACCAAATTTCAGCCGGATCGGATGCAATTTGCTTCTCTTTGGGGCTTCGCAAGCCAAATCTGGAGATCGGTTTATATGGGGTCTATATATAATTATGGACCGATGTGGACCAATTTTTGCATGATTGTTAGAGACCATATACCAACATCATGTACCACATTTCAGCCGGATCGGATGAAATTTGCTTCTCTTTGAGGCTCCGCAAGCCAAATCTTGGGATCGGTTTATATGGGGGCTATATAGAATTATGGACCGATGTGGATCAATTTTTGCACGATTGTTAGAGACCATATACTAACACCACGTACCAAATTTCAGCCGGATTGGATGAAAGTTTCTTCTCTTTAAGGCTCCGCAAGCCAAATCTGGGGATCGGTTTATATGGGGGCTATATATAATTATGGACCGATGTGAACCAATTTTTGCATGGTTGTTAGAGACCATATACCAATACCATGTACCAAATTTCAGGCGGATCGGATGAAATTTGCTTCTCTTTTAGGCTCCGCAAGCCAAATCTGGGGATCGGTTTATATGGGGGCTGGATATAATTATGGACCGATGTGGACCAATTTTTGCATGGTTGTTAGAGACCATATACCAACACCATATACCAAATTTCAGCCGGATCGGATGAAATATGCTTCTCTTTTAGGGTCCGCAAGCCAAATCTGGGGATCGGTTTATATGGGGGCTAGATATAATTATGGACCGATGTGGACCAATTTTTGCATGGTTGTTAGAGACCATATACCAACACCATATACCAAATTTCAGCCGGATTGGATGAAATATGCTTCTGTTAGAGGCTCCACAAACCAAATCTGAGGGTCCCTTTATATGGGGGCTATACGTAAAAGTAGACCGATATGGCCCATTTTCAATACCATCCGACCTACATCGATAACAACTACTTGTGCCAAGTTTCAAGTCGATAGCTTGTTTCGTTCGGAAGTTAGCGTGATTTCAACAGACGGACGGACGGACGGACATGCTTAGATCGACTCAGAATTTCACCACGACCCAGAATATATATACTTTATGGGGCCTTAGAGCAATATTTCGATGTGTTACAAACGGAATGACAAAGTTAATATACCCCCATCCTATGATGGAGGGTATAAAAAACTTAAGACAATTTCATTAATTTGGAAGAATTGTTCAGAATTATTAAAGCCAAGTTAACCTTGGACAAACAAATTTTTCTTGCATATAGTGATACCCACTTTTAAGACGAATCACTTAACTATAATTACAAAACGACTTCAATGAATAGTTTATCGAATTTTGGACAAATGAAAAAAAAATTTTGTATCAGAGAAATGCGTCTTCTTTGCTAAGCAAAATTAGCAATCTTATTTAAAGGACACGAAATATTTAGCCACATGACGATATTTTTTCAGTTTACCTAATAGATTACAATTAGTGTCAGCTACCCTATAGTGTTGCTTTGGAGAAACATGCCAATTATATATTGTATTTTTTTTTTTCTATGTACTCTACTTCATTCACCTTGCTGAAAACAAAATATGTAAATTAGAGTGTGCCAATGTTGTATGGTCGTATTGAGTTTTTTCGGCTGTTTGTTATTCACATATTTGAGGTGGACTTGTAAACACAAAAAAGTGAACCTTTATATTTAAATGCATTTTTATGTATATCACCATCTTATTTTTCAGTTCGTGGGGGATTATCCTCATTCGTTAAATATTGACTAACAATAAAACAACAATCTGCCGTACATATTCATGGATTGAAATAGTTTCATTGTTCATATTTTGCTGAGGATATTTATTGATGGCCATCATATCAATTAGAGCATTGTGTCTCTTCTATAAACACAAAATCTCATGTAAAATCACGAACTATTGATAAACATGGTATTCAGTTTTAACAGTTCTGATGCACAATATGATCACGAATAAATTAATTCCATTGTAAAGTTAGTTATGATAACAGAACGAAAAAAAGTATACACGGCCGTAAGTTCGGCTATGCCGAATCTCATGTACCCTCCACCATGGATTGCATAGAAAGTTCTATTAAAGACTTTCATCCACAATCGAATTACTTAGGTTGTGGTAACAGTTATCGTCATAACTGAGTACCGGTTTATATGGGGGCTATATATAATTATGGACCGATACGAACCAATTTTGGCATGGATGTTACTAAATCACGTACCAAATTTATCTTTAGTTCATGATTGTTTTATATAGAGAAGTTTATAAAACATTATGAATGGTTATGGCTATGGCTATTAAAAAGCTAAATTTCGGATCGGATGAAAGTTGTTCTTCCAAGAGGCTACGGTGGTCACATTAGGGGTTCGCTTTATATGGGGGCTATCTATAATTATGGACAGATATGAACCAATTTTTGCACGCTTATTAAATTTCAAGCGGATCGGATAAAATTTGCTCATACAAGAGCGTCCGCAAGACAAATCTTAGGGTCGGTTTATATAAGGGCTATGCCTAAAAGTGGACCCATATGACCCATTCGTAATACCGTTCGACCTACATCAACAACAACAACAAGTACTTGTTCCAAGTCGATAGCTTGGAAATCACGCTAACTTCGGTCAGAAAGACGAACGGACAGCCGGACGGACGGGCATCAATAAATCGACTTAGAATTTCGCCCCGACCCAGAATATATACTTTATGGGGTCTTAGGGCAATATTTCGATGTGTTACAAACGGAATGACACAGTTAATAAACCCCATATTATGGTGTAGGGTATAAAAATAGTACAAAAGAAAGTATTTTTGGTTTGAAAATAACGTACTTGGGAATATTTATCTATAAAAAAACGATACAAATCGATGGAAAAATATTAATGTTTATACTCGACTTGCGACCATAAGCGTAGGGGGGGGGGGGGGGCTATAGCCCCCCTAGGAAAATTGTCTAGCTACGCTAATGCTTGCGACAAATAATTTATTATTTCAGTAAGAACACAATCTTCTTTGGGAGAAGTTGCTTCCCAAAATATAGCATTTTTTGGATCAATGTGCTTGCAAACATATTATATATAACAATTATAATATTTCGGGAACATATGTTACAGAAGCGATGTTTTTTTTTGAGGGTGTATAAATTCTCTAGATTTACCAAAAAGTTTGATATCAGGGCTAACTCCCACACTCAAAAAAAAAGTTTACTTGGATCCAAAGATTTTGACCTTCCCTTAAGGATTTTGGTATTGATTCCGAGCCAAAGATGCGGTTTCTTTAAAATGAAGAAAGTTTTTAGTGACCTATCTGGCTTTAAATCTAGGACCAATAAAATTAAAATTAGGATACAGATCTCATTTATCAAATTTTCATTTTCTATTCGCGGTTTATTAATAATGATACTCACGCACTGAAAACGTATTTACGTGATATTAACGATTACGCAACCTAAATTGTAGTATGCGAAATTTACAAAATATTAAGGACAATATAATAAGTTTGATCTGCCAAAAAATGTGCCTACCAGAAATATTGATTTTAGAACCCATAAAATGTATACCGATCGACTCAGAATCACCTCCTGAGTCGATCTAGCGCTTGGTGTCCGTCCGTGCGTCCGTCTGTCCATGTATTTGTTGTTCACAGGATCCCGGTGGCAATTATTAACTGATTTTGATGAAATTTAGTACAGTGAGTTTTTTTGGCACATGGACGAACGCTGTTGAATTTGGAAGAAATCGGATCAAATTTAGATATAGCTCCCATATATAAGTATCGCCCGATTTCAACAAATGGGGTACGTTGCGCTTTTTTACAAACGGATCGTCACCAAATTCAGCGAAAATTATCTTTTTCATCGCCCTTCAAGTCTGCAAAATTTCATCCAAATCGGTTCAGATTTAGATATAGCTCTCATCTATATGTATCGCCCGATTTTCCCAAATTTGGCCACAAAACCCTTATTTATCAACCGATCTTACTCAAAATTGGCTAAATGTAATCTTCTATAGCACCAACTATATGTGAAAAAATCATGGAAATCGGTCAGATTTAGCTATAGCTCCCATATATATGTACCGCCCGAAATTTTCTAAATTTGGCTGTAAAACCCTTATTTATCAACCGATAGTACTCAAAATTGACCAAATGTAATCTTCTATAGCAAAATTTCAACGAAATCGCTTCATATTGAGATATAGCTCCAATATATATGTATAGCCCGATTTTCCCAAATTTGGCCATAGAACCCTTATTTTGTTATCCGATCTTACTCAAAGTTGGCTAGAAGCAGTCCTCTATAGTACTAACGGTGTGTGCAAAATGTCATCGAAATCTGTTCAGATGTAGTTAGATATAGCTCCCATATATGTATCGCCCGATTTGGAAAATTTTGCCCCTAATAACTTTATGTTTGACCATAGAGGCCTAATTTCTTAACTGATCTTACTCAAATTTTGCACAAGGTAACCTTTTGTGGTATTTATCAAACTCGCAAAATATTTTGCAAATTGGTTCAGATTGACATGTAGCTTCCATATATATGCATCGCTCGATTTTTCCAAATTTGGCCATAATACTCTTATTTGTTAACCAATGTTACTCAAATTTAAAATTTTGATGTACTAGCCGATCGTATTTATACGTACTTGTAGCTCTTACATAAGAATATTGCTCGATTTTTACAGATCTATTACCCACACTAATTGAGCGATTTGCTCTTTTTAATAATGGGCTCATTATTAGTGGCATACTAACTCCGTAGGTGCAATATCAACTACAGCCAGAGTTGTTAGAAGCAGGGCTGTGGAGTCGAGTCAATTTTGCTCGACTCCGACTCCAGCATTCTTATTAGCCTCGACTCCGTAGTCGACTCCAGGTGGTGTACCTAAATCTCATTTTAACAGTATTCCAATTGCAATTTTAAGGTGTAGTGTCCCATAAATAGACCGATATAAGTACTCTGTTTTGTCATATGTGTTTATATGTCCAAAAGAACTCTAATTTTAAATTTTGATACGACTCGACGACAAACCTCAGCATATTAGGGATGTAAAGAACTCTACATTTTAATTTCAGGCCAATAAATTAAAATACGACACAAGACTATATAGAGACCAGATAAAAAATATGAGTATAACAACAATCTCCAGAATATATATTTATAAAACCACAAAATTCCAGAAGTTTAAGAATTAAAATTCTGGTATTGGTCTATATACGCATTTTATAAAAAATAGATCTATATAAAATAGAAACACAAACAAAAAGATACACAAAAATCAAAATGTAGCCCAACATCAGATAGAAAGTTTAGATGTTAAACAAGTATGTACGGCCGTAAGTTCGGCCAGGCCAAATCTTATGTACCCTCCACCATGGATTTCGTAGAAACTTCTACGAAAGACTGTTATCCACAATCGAATTACTTGGGTTGTGGCATCTTAAAACTTCTTAACATCATTTTCTAAATTGTGAGTTAGTCCATACATGGTATATATTGGACAAAAAAGGTATGTAGAGGTAAGTCTACAAATAATTACGAATCGATATGGACGATACGTTAGAGCCAGAATTGAAATATGGGGGTCGCTTATATGTGGGCTATATACAATTATGAACCGATATGGACCAATGTTTGTGTGATTGGGGATCGGTTTATCTGAGGGCTGTATATAACTATAGACCGATATGGACCTAGTTAGGCATGGTTGTTAACGGCCCTATACTAGCACAATGTACCAAATTTCAACTGACTAGGATCAAATTTGCTCCTCCAAGTGACTCCAAAACCAAATCTCGGGATCACTTTTGGTAGTAAAATATACTAACACCACGTACCAAATTTCAACCAGATCGGATGAATTTTGCTTCTCCGAAAAGCACCGGGGGTCAAATCTGGGGATCGGTTTATATGGGGACTATATATAATTATTGACTGATATGAACCAATTCCTGCATGGTTGTTGGATACCATATACTAACATCACGTACCAAATTTCAACCGATTCAGATGAATTTTGGTCTTCCAAGAGGCTCCGTAGGTCAAATCTGGGGATCGGTTTATATGGGGGCTATATATAATTATTGACCAATGTGCACCAATTTTTGCATAGTTGCATAGTTGAGACCATACAACAACACCATGTACCGAATTTCAGCCGGATCGGATGAAATTTGTTTCTCTTAGAGGCTCCCCAAGCCAAATCGGGGGATCGGTTTATATGGGGGCTATATATAATTATGGACCGATGTGGACCAGTTTTGCATGGTTGTTAAAGATCATATGCTGACACCATTTACCTAATTTCAACCGGATCGGATGAAATTTGCTTCTCTTAGAGACTCCGCAATCCAAATCTGGGGATCAGTTTATATGGGGCCTGTATATAATTATGGACCGATGTGGACCAATTTTGCATGGTTATTAGAGACCGTATACCAACATTATGTACCAAATTTCAGCCGGATTGGATGAAATTTGCTTCTCTTACAGGCTCGGCAAGCCACATCTGGGGGTCCGTTTATATGGGGGCTATACGTAAAAATAGACCGATATGGCCCATTTGCAATACCCTTCGACCTACATCAATAACAACTACTTGTGGCAAGTTTCAAGTCGATAGCTTGTTTCGTTCGGAAGTTAGCGTGATTTCAACAGACGGACGGACGGACATACTCAGATCGACTCAGAATTTCACCACGACCCAGAATATATACACTTTATGGGGTCTTAGAGCAATATTTCGATGTGTTACAAATGGAATGACAAAGTTAATATACCCCCATCCTATGGTGGAGGGTATAAAAATGTAATGTGTCGGATATATAAAACAGATTTAAAGTGCCAAAAATTTGGATGGACGGAATTTTAAATAACCACTACCATATAACAGATAACAGCAATAGCTGTACAGTTACGAGTAATGTTTCTATAGAAGTAAAATGGTAAATCATCGATTTATGAATGGTCTATCAGCTATGGACATTAGAGGCCATTAATTTAATGTAAAGAATTTCAAATGGCTTTCAAGACCGGCTCAGATGGCACGTTGGCAGAGGTTTAATTTACAATTACAGAATCCAAGGACATCGGGTGTATAAAAAGATTTCTCAAGTAATTATGTAGGGCTATCTCAAAATCTGAGAAATTTCCGCATTTATTTATGGATCTCAAATAGCTCTAAATTCGAAATCTCTGACAAATCTTATGAAAATTTTAGACTGGGAAATTTTTCTTAAAACAAATTGGAAGATGGATATGTAGGTGCTATATCACAAAATTGTCCGGTATGACCCATCTACGAACTCGACATGCCTGCCGAAAATACAGAACTTTAAGTTCCACTGCTATATTGCCTTAAAATTGTCCCTTTATCATGAGTATATACAGGGTCTATATTTTTATACCCACCACCATAGAATGCACCCAGAGAAGGAATATGATCACCTCAAACATGTTTTAAGAGCAAAATGTTATTTTTGGGTGGTGACCATGTAACTTGGTTTTCGCAACCATGTTATTTTCTCGGAAATCATGTATCTGCTTTCGGCAAGCAGGTTATATTTGACGAGAAAATAACATTTTAGTGATAAACATATTACACGGTCACCATACAAAAATAACATTTTGCTCTTGAAACATGTTTGAGGTGATCATATTCCTTCTCTGCGTGTGGTGACGGGGGTATAATAAGTTTGTCATTCCGTTTGTAACACATCAAAATATCGACTTCCGACCACATAAAGTATATATATATATATATATTCTTGATCAGGGAGAAATTCTAAGACGATATAACCAGTTCCATCTGTCTGTCTGGCTGTTTTAATCACGCTACAGTCATCAATAATGAAGCAATCATGTTGAAATTTTGCACAAACTCGCCTTTTGTCTGCAGGCAGGTCAAGTTCGAAGATGGGCTATATCGGTCCAGGTTTTGATATACTCCCCATATAAACCGACCTCCCTATTTGGGGTCTTGGTCTTACAGAAATCGTAGTTTTTATCCAATTTGCCTGAAATTTGAAATCTAGAGGTATTTTATGACCATAAAGAGGCGTGCCGAAAACGGTGAGTATCGGTCCATATTTTACTATAGCTCCCACCTCAGTAATGCTGGTGACATTTCTGAGGGTTTCAAAGCTTCTCTAAGTGGTAATGTGGAACGCCTTTCGGACTCGGCTATAAAAAGGAGGTCCCTTGTCATTGAGCTTAACATGGAATCGGGCAGCACTCAGTGATAATAGAGAAGTTCACCAATGTGGTATCACAATGGACTGAATAGTCTAAGTGAGCCTGATACATCGGGCTGCCACCTAACCTAACCTAACCTAGTATAGCTCCCATAAGAACGATCTCCCGATTTAACTCCTTGGGTTTCTAGAAACCGTAGTTTTAATCCGATTTGAATGAAATTGTAAATATTCTCCTATTTTAGGCTCACAAAACGTGTATCGGATTACGTTTTTATGGGTCCATTTATTTGGTCCGATTTCACTTCTTGAGGGTATAGAAGGCGCACTGATCATGAAAATTCTTGAAACTCAACGTAAAATTTCCAGATTTTACTTCTCGGGTGAAAATCTACAGATTTAAGATTTCAAATCAAGACGTTATTTTATAATTTTCTGGCACACTTACAAGAGATGTTAATGATTCCTCTAAAACACAAACAAAAATGGTTCTTATAAAACCAGAATCTGATATAGTCTTCGTCGGTAAAATCTTTAAATTTATCTTCGTGAAGTTTACTGGTTGAACTGCTCTGCTTGATCTGTCCTCAAACACCCCTGAAATTTCAAGGGAAACCCTAATTTTTGATTCATGGTGGTGGGTATTTAAGATTCGGCCCAGCCGAACTTACTGCTGGGTATACTTGTTATGTGTTAAAAATGGACAATACAATTGATCAATTAAGCCCATATTCTAGTAAAACCTACTTTCACCGTGAAATTTCACCCGTATAAATACATTTTGAATGGCCTGAAATCCAGTACTTCGTTTTTCGTTGTTCGATTACAAATTTTTTTGTCGAAATATTTCTTTAGTTACAAAGATATGAAGTGCTTTTCAAATTTCGTTTCGCCGGAGTCGGAGTCGAGCAAAATTTCTACGACTCCGGCTCCGACTCCAGCAAAATCTTCAGACCCCGACTCCACAGCCCTGGTTAGAAGTAGGGGAAATTCCCTATATGTAGGTTTTTTTTCTAATATTTTGCTTCTTCTTGCTAGGGCCACAATATTGGGACATTTTTACTCAACACAATTTGTAATAATTTTTATATTTTGGTGGCTCTAGAGGAGGAAATTAGAAGCCGTCAAGGCTTGGTCTTTAACAATGTGTGGTAACAACAGTTAACTCGTGCCAAAAAATCTAACAAAATTTGGCGATTACCACAAATTACCACAAATCTACCAAACAAATATTTCTATAGAAATTTTTGTTAAAACTTTATTCCTGTAGTACATTTTGTCAACATTTTATTTCTATAGAAAATTTTGTGACAATTGTATTTCTATAGAAATTTTTTTCGAAATATTTTTTCTATAAAAAATTTTCTCAAAATGTTATTTCTATGGAATTTTTCTCAAAATTTTATTTCTATAGAATTTATTATCAAATTTTATTTCTATAGAAAAATTTCTCAAAAAATTTATTTTTAGAAACTTTTTCCAAAATTTGTTTAACAAAAAAAAAACTATTTTTGGTAGAATTCTACCAACTGTGGCAACCGTGGTGGTAATACAAATTTATTTTCAAGGTTATGTACGTTGCATTTTCATGTTTTAAGATAATAAAGTTTTTGTTTTGTAATTTTTTTTAATTTAACGAAAAATGTTGTAGGGAAAATTGTTTGGGAATGTATGGGAAAGTAGGGAACTTTTTTTTCCTTGTAGGGCAAATCGAACATTTTCCCTGGCAACACTGACTATGAGCTATAGTCAGATTGAGACAAAGCACCCATAAACATGTGCCCCTTAATTTTCTTAAATATGCAACTGCGGTTTATCTCTGCTTATGATTACTAATTCTTATGCTTATGATTACTAATTCAGTAAGGGTGGTTTAGGATATGATATAGTCGGCCCCGCCCGACTTTCTACTTTACTTACTTGTTTTTTTTTTTTTTTTAATAATGAAATTTTAATTAAAATAAAGTTTATAACCTTTGCTTCAAAAATTTTTTTCATTAAATTTAGGACACAACTTTTTTAAATTTGCGCCCTTCCATTAAAGTACCATGTCTTTGAACTAAAGCTAATTTTCCTTAAAGTAAAGAAACACATTTTTTGATTTAAAGAAATTGTCCTTAAATTAACTGAAATATTGAATCTTTAGATTTAAACATCTTTGGTTAAAGTTTTTTTTTTTTGGAATTAAAAAAAAAAAAACATTTTTACTTTGAAGTATCCGTTATAATTTGAATTTTTAAACCGGCCTTTATTAATAAAACGCGAAAGGAAAATAAAAATTTCATAAATGAGATCTGTATCCTAATTTTAATTTTATTGGTCCTAGATTTAATGCCAAATTGGTCGCTAAAAAATTTCTTTATATTAAAGAAGCCGCATTTTTGGCTCGGAATTAATACCAAAATCCATAAGGGAAGGTCAAAATCTTTGGATCCAAGTAAACTTTTTTTGAGTGCGTGCAAACAAATGCCAGTTTAAAATTATAACGGATACTTCAAAGTAAACAAATGTTTTCTTAATTCAAAAAAAAAAAAAACTTTAAACCAAAGACGCTAAATCCCCATAATAAGTCTTCGCCTCTATTTGAAGCGATTTTATCTTAAATTTAAAGTTCCAATATTTCAGTTAATTTAAGGAAAATTTTTTTAAATCAAAAATGTGTTTCGTTACTTTAATGAAAATTAGCCGTAGATCAAAGACATGGTACTTTAACGGATAGACGCAATTTTAAAAAAGTTTTGTTCTGAATTTAATGAAAAAAATTTTTGAAGCAAAGATTATAAACTTTATTTTAATTAAAATTTCATTATTTAAAAAAACAAAAAAACAATTGTCCTTAATATTTTGTAAATTTCGCATACTAAAATTTAGGTTGCGTAATCTTTAATATCACGTAAATACGTTTTCAGTGCAGGGACGAAACAAAATGTTAGTAAACATGTATATACAGTAGTAATTTCGGCCGGGCCGAATCTTAAATACCCACCACCATGAATCAAATGTTATAGTTTCCTTTGAAATTTCAGCGGGGTTTGGTGACAGATATTCTCCCAAGCAGAGCAGTTCAACCAGTACACTTCCAGAAGATACATTTAAAGATTTTACCTATGAAGACTATATCAGATTCTGGATTTATAAGAACCATTTTTGATTGAGTTTTAGAGGAATCATTAACATCTCTAGTATGTGTGCAAGGAATGAACATCTAAAATCTGTAGATTTTTACCCCCATTATTTAAATGATTACGAGAAGTAAAATCTGGAAATTTTACATTCAGTGTCAAGCAATTTTCATAATCAGTGCGCCTTCTATACCCTCAAGAAGTCTATATGGAGACCTTACCAACTTTACCGATAAAAACTAAATCCTATACACGTTTTTGTGAGTTTAAAATACTAGTATATTTACAATTTCAGACAAATAGGATAAAAAGTACGGTTTCTAGAAACCCAAGGAGTTAAATCGGGAGATACTCACCATTTTCGGCACAACTCTTTATGGTACTAAAATATTTCTAAATTAAAATTCTCAGGCAAATTGGATAAAAACTACGGTTCCCAAACAATAAAATCATTTCTGGCACACCTATTTAAAGTCCTAAAAAACCTCCAGATTTTCAATTTCAGGGAAATTGGACAACAACTACGGCTTCTACAAGGCTATACTAAAACATTGACCGATACTCACCATTTTCGGCGCATTTCTGTATGGTCCTAAAATATTTCTAGATTTCAAATTCCATGCATATTGGATAAAAAATACGGTTTATATAAGCCGAGAGATCGGTCTATATGGGGGCTATACCAAAACATGGACCGATACTACAATACTACAATTTTTGGCATACCTCTTTATGGTCCTAATATACCTCTAGATTTACAATTTCAGGTGAATTGGATAAAAACTACGGTTTTTATAAGCCCAAGACCCTAAATCGGGAGATCGGTTTATATGGGGACTATACCAAAACCTGGACCGATAAAGCGCATCTTCGAACCCGACCTGCCTGCAGACAAAAGACGAGTATGTAGAGACGAGAAATTTCAGCACGATTGCTTCATTCTTGAAGACTGCAGCGTGATTACAGCAGACAGACAGACAAAGAGACGGACATGCTTATATCGTCTTAGAATTTCTCCCTGATCAAGAATATGTATACTTTATATACTCGGAAATCGATATTTCGATGTGTTACAAACGGAATGACAAACTTATTATACCTCCGTCACCATTCTATGGTGGTGGGTATAACAATTGTATACTACAAAAAGGTCACTTTAACTGCTCAAAGGCAATATCAGAAATGACAAAAAATGGGGATTTCACTTTTTCCATATAAAAACTTGCATAAAATTGACGAAACACATGTTCGTCTTGTGGGTATTTCAGATACGTCCTACCTGAACTTTCAGCCGTACATAGAAAAAATATTCGAGCTCAAATCGATATCGTACGTTATTGATAGTTAGCCAACCCGGTATGGTACAATATAAATACCGAACGGTACAGGCGGTACACAAAGCATGAGAGTACCATACGGTATTACGAAAGTACCAATATGGTATTTAAAATAATACCTTAGCGGTATTAATATTTATACCATTAAGGTATTGATGTATAAACTGTGCGGTATTACCAAATAATACCAAAACGACACCCAGAGAAGGAATATGATCACCTCAAACATGGTTTAAGAGCAAACTGTTATTGTGGTGGTGGTGACCATGTAACATGGTTTTCGCAACCATGTTATTTTATCGGAAATCATGAATCCTGATTTCGGCAAGCAGGTTATATTTGACGAGAAAATAACATTTTAGTGACAAACATGTTACATGGTCACCATACAAAAATAACATTTTGCTCTTGAAACATGTTTGAGGTGATCATATTCCTCCTCTGCGTGGGTTTAATACAAGCCCGGTATTTATTGTTGTTTAATACATATTTATAATACACACATATTTTTATACCCTCACCATAGGATGGGGGGTATATTAACTTTGTCATTCCGTTTGTAACACATCGAAATAATGATCTAAAGGTTCATTACACACCATGCGTCAATCCATGCGTTTGTCTGTTTGCGGCAGACTATACGAGCTTTCGAAATTTCAACTCTTCAATCATTGGACGCATTGAACGCATGGTATGTAATTCTACCTAAGACCCCATAAAGAATATATATTCCGGGTCGTGGTGAAATTCTGAGTCGATCTAAGCATGTCCGTCCGTCTGTTGAAATCACGCTAACTTCCGAACGAAACAAGGTATCAACTTGAAACTTGCCACAAGTAGTTGTTATCGATGTAGGTCAGATGGTATTGAAAATGGGCCATATCGGTCCACTTTTACGTATAGCCCCCATATAAAGGGACCCTCAGATTTGGCTTGTGGAGCTTCTAACAGAAGCATATTTCATCCGATCCGGCTGAAATTTGGTATATGGTGTTGGTATATGGTCTCTAACAACCATGCAAAAATTGGTCCACATCGGTCCATAATTATATACAGCCCCCATATAAACCGATCCCCAGATTTGGCTTGCGGAGCCTAAAAGAGAAGCAAATTTCATCCGATCCGGCTGAAATTTGGTACATGGTGTTGGTATATGGCCTCTAACAACCGTGCAAAAATTGGTTCACATCGGTCCATAATTATATATAGCCCCCATATAAGCTGATCCCCAGATTTGGCTTGTGGAGCCTCTAAGAGAAGCATATTTCATTCGATCTGGCTGAAATTTGGTACATGGTGTTGGTATATGGTCTCTAACAATCATGCAAAAATTGGTCCACATCGGTCCATAATTATATATAGCCCCCATATAAACCGATCCCCAGATTTGGCTTGCGGAGCCTCAAAGAGAAGCAAATTTCATCCGATCCGGCTGAAATTTAGTACATGGTGTAAGTATATGGTCTCTACTGACCATGCAAAAAATGGTTCACATCGGTCTAGAATTATATATAGCCCCCATATAAACCGATTACCAGATTTGACCTCCGGAGCCCCTTGGAAGAGAAAATTTCATCCGATCCGGCTGAAATGCTGTTGGTATATGGTTTCTAATAACAATGCAAAAATAGGTCCACATGGGTCCATAATTATAAATAGCCCCCATATAAACCCAGATTTTGCTTGCGGAACCTAAATGAGAAGCAAATTTCATTCGATCCGGCAGAAATTTTGTAAATGGTGTTGGTATATGGTTTGCGGAGCCTCAAAGAGAAGCAAATTGGTCCATATCGGTTCATAACCGATATAACCCCCATATAAACCCATATAAACCGACCCCCATATTTGACATCCGGAGCCTTTTGAAGGAGCAAAATTCATCCGATCCGGTTGAAATTTGGTATATTTCGCTAGGGTATGGCCGATAACAACCATGCCAAAATTGGTCCGTATCGATCTATATTGGTTAGGTTAGGTTAAAGTGGAAGCCCGATTAAGATTCAAGCTCACTTAGACTATTCAGTCCATTGTGATACCACATAACTAAAAGTACCTATTATATATGGGCACTTCTAGTTTTAACCGCTGAACCTTCTCGATTATTTCCTTCTGTTGAACCAACCAGATTGTTCCCAAAACATTAGCAGACTGCTTAAGATAACGTTTTCCAGGTCCGCCAGCAATCTGAAGCTATATGCCCCTAAAATTTGCTTACACCTTACACAAAATGCAGGACACTCACACAAGAGGTGTTTTATTGATTCCTTTTCCTCCGCATCATGAAAGCTCATACAATAGTCATTATACTTCGCACCAATAGTGTTTGCAAAATCGCCTATCAGGCAGCGACCCGTTATAGCAGATATCAGGAGTTATATCTAGCGTCTCGAGAACATTAGCATATCTAGTGTGCGGTTTAAGTTTAAATGGGGCCATATTACAACCTTTGCAATTCTCCCATCGAACATTTGCCATAATGACAGCAGTAAAAGCTTGCAGGTAGCCAGAGGCATGCCAACAGATTCTAGTTCCCCTGAAATATGTAAGGTAGTTCTTAGCCTTGCTAGCTCATCTGCTTCGCAGTTCCCCGGTATGTTCCTATGGCCAGGCACCCATATTAGGTGAATATTGTGCTACTCAGCCATCTCATTGAGAGATTTGCGGCAATCGATGGCCGTTTTCGAGTTGAGGAACACAGAGTCCAAGGATTTTATTGCAGGTTGACTGTCCGAGTATATATTAATGCCAATATTGCTTGGAGCATTACTTCTCAGCCAATTCACCACTTCTCTTATTGCTAATATTTCAGCCTGAAAAACACTACAGTGATCAGGTAATCTTTTCGCTATTCGAAGTTCCAGATCTTTAGAATATCCTCCGAAACCCACTTGTCCATCCAATTTGGAGCCATCAATGTAAAAATCTATATATCTTTTATTTCCCCGGGGTCCGTGTACTCCACGCCTCACTGTTGGGAATTAGAGTCTCAAACTTTTTGTCGAAAAGTGGTCTCGCCAAAGTGTAATCCACTACGTTAGGCACATCTGGCATTATTTTGAGGACCAAACTGTGACCGTAACTTTTTTACGACCACAGCGATAGCTCGCGCAACCGCACAGCTGTTGTTGCAGCTGACTGTTTGGCCAAAATGTCTAAAGGCAATAGATGCAGTATGACATTAAGGGAATTTGTTCCTGTCTTGCTGAATGCACCAGAGTGCCGGCCACCAGACTACAACACCATATAGCATTATACGTCTAACCACTGCCATGTATAACCAATGCACAATTTATGGTTTTAGTCACCACTTTTTCCCTATTGCCTTTTTGCACGAGTATAAAGCTACCGTTAGGTTAGTTTAGGTGGCAGCCCGATGTATCAGGCTCACTTAGACTGTTCAGTCCATTGTGATACCACATTGGTGAACTACTCTCTTATCACTGAGTGCTGCCCGATGCCATGTTAAGCTCAATGACAAGGGACCTCCTTTTTATAGCCGAGTCTGAACGGCGTTTCACATTGCAGTGAAATCACTTAGAGAGTTTTGAAACCCTCAGAAATGTCACCAGCATTACTGAGGTGGGATAATCCACCGCTGAAAAACTTTTTGGTGTTCGGTCGAAGCAGGAATCGAACCCACGACCTTGTGTATGCAAGGCGGGCATGCTAATCATTGCACCACGGAGGCTCCCATAAAGCATAAAGCTAAAGCTACCGTTGCTTTCCTTGCCCTTTCTTCAATATTAAGCTTAAAGTTCAGCTTCCTCTCTGTTTAACTGTTGATGGGAATTTTCCCCTGACTGCTAGCGCCACATCATCTGCGTATGCTACCACTTGTATCCTTTATTTTTCTAGGGAAACCAGAAGGTCGTTTATAGCAACATTCCAAAGAAGAGGTGATAGAACTCCTCCTTGAGGGGTTCAAGAACACAGTTGCATTACACTGCTATAGGATATAACATAAATATAATTAAAATTAATTACATAGTAAATAGCATTTACGCTGCTATATTATAGAGCATATATGTTTAAATATCATTTGCATTGTAAGCAGCAGAAGTCAACAGCCGACCTAATTAAATAAAGAATCAAATTTCACCGACAATAATTGGTCAGGTTGTCGACTTCTGCTGCACTAGTTCATTAAACTAATATACTAAGTCAGCATAAATATTATTTAAGTCACTGACATAGCATAGGCTACATATCCAACATGTTAACTTAGTATTCTGACTAATCATCAGTTATTTAGTATAAATAACTTGAATGAAAATAAACATCATGCTAGATCAAATTGGCGTTTTGCATCATTATCATCGACATACGGTTCAAGTACCCTATGTCCAACATCTAACAGTTCTTGTTTGTACTTGAACAACTTTAGGAATTTATACAGTTCTTGTTTGTACTTGAACTACCCTACGAATTATACATTGGTGACCCCGACAAAAGGAAAAATAATCCCGTTGGTGATAATCCCGTTGGTGACATCGACAAAAGGAACACTAATCCCGTTACACATTCATTACACATTGGATCGCTACACATTGGATCGCCATACATTGATCGCAGTCTAAATTGAAGTCTTCCAGTACCGACGAAATTCAGAAATGGAAAACTTAAAGGATTTGATAATCCGTCAAAAGGAAAGGGCCGCAAACATAGAAAAAGCGGTAGCCAACATAAAGAAAACTCCACACGAGCGAAGATCTGTAGAGTATTATACAAAGAAAAAAGAAGATTTAATTGCTCAATGGAAAGCCTTTGACACAGCGGAAAATATCATACGCAACAACTCGATGTTGGGCGAAGATGACCCGTATATTGTCGAAGATATCCATAAATCAATAGGAATCGTATACAATACAACTATTGAGGAAGTAGAGCTGCTAATTAAAGGTCTGAGCAGGCAAACGAAGCCATTGCCAGCAGAACGCGGAGCAGGGTTTACCGCAGACAACCCATCCGCATCATCAGTGCTAGTAAATCAAGGTGCTGGTGCACCCGCAAACAACATTCATGGACTGATAAGACGTCAAGCAGAACTTAAATCGTCCTTGAAACGTCTAATTCAATCACCAGTCCAATCTCTATCTGCTATAGACAGATTATGGCAGAAGATCGAGACTATTCATTTGGACATTTGGGAAATGTGTGCCAACCCGGCGGCTGAGGGTTATGACAGCGAAGACTATGAAGCCTTAGAAGAGAACGTTGCAATTCAAATAGCGTCTCTTTCGAAAACACAATCAAGCGAAAACATAACCTCGGAATCAATGCAGCAAGCAAAGGGTAGTTGCAACCTACAGCTACCAAAGATATCCATACCAAGGTTTAATGGAGATTGCCTATCGTGGCAACCATTTTCGGACATATTCTCGAAAATGATAGATGAGCAAGATATTCCGGCAATCCAAAAGATGTGGTATCTCAAGGCCAATTTGAGCGGGGAAGCAGAACGATTAATACGTCACCTGGATCTCACTGAAGGAAACTACACAACGGCATGGAACACGTTGAAGGACAGGTACAACAACAAGCGAGTCCTAGTGTCCACAATACTGCAAAAATTGTTTAGCTGGGGAAACTTAACGGCCTAGTCCAAATCTCTGAAAGAGTTCCACGACGTCCTCAACGTCCGCACTGACGAACATTGGGATCAACATCGACAACTGGGACCCGGTACTTTTACATGTATTGGTCAAAAAATTGGATCGCCAGACACACATCATGTACGAACAATCGCTAGAAAACCCAACAGAGCTACAGACGTTAAACAATTTCCTGAAGGTTTTACGAAACCGCTTCCAAGCACTTGAAGCTGTTGGTGGAAAGGACAAGGCAAAGCAAGTAGCAACAACAACAACGTACAAATCAAGTAGATGTCCCCTGTGTTCGGAGGGCCATCCAATATATTACTGCAAACAATTCTTAGCAATGAACATTGCGGATCGCCTTAAGTGGGTACAAAAGAAAGGGTTTTGCGTAAACTGTCTTAAACCCGATCATCGTTCCAAGGAATGCACATCCAAGACATGCACTAAGTGTTCATGTAAACACAATTCGCTGCTGCATCTTGAAAAACAACAATTTCCCAGCAACAAACCCTCACAATCTAGAAGTGAAGCATTACACTCAACCTCAGTGGCATCAGCGAACGTTCGCCCGGCAAGGGTTCTACTCGCAACAGCATTAATAAGAATAACAGCCAACAATGGACGATCCGGAAAATTCCGAGCATTGTTGGACTCAGGATCCCAAATCAACATAGTCTCCGAAAGACTAATTCAAACCCTATCCATTCAACCAGAACGGGCAACACTAAGAATTCAAGGAATTAGTGGAAGATCCAGACAAGCTACACAGCGGGTAAACGTTAAGTTCGAGTCACTCACAAGCAAGTTTTCATTCAGGCTGGAGGCTTATGTTCTCCCAAACATAATACCACATCAACCTAGTGCATCGTTCGACATTTCATCCTGGTCTATTCCCGAAAATGTAATGCTGGCAGACCCATCGATCCAAAATTCGGCAAAAATTGATGTGTTGCTTGGCGCAGAGTTTTACTGTCATCTTCTGCTATCAGGAACACTACACTTAGCAGACAATTTACCCGTCCTGAAGAACACAAAACTTGGGTGGATCGCCAGTGGACGATTGGCAGACGACAGCACAACCGAAGCAACATGTGCAGTTTTCAGTGAAGACGATATAGCAACAAACGAACTACTGGAAAAATTCTGGAAAATCGAGGAAGTCCCTGCAGAAAGCAATCTCACAGTTGCAGAACAGGCGTGTGAAACGCACTTCATTCAAACAACAACCAGATATATCAATGGAAGATTTGTTGTGCGTCTACCCCTGTCTGAGGATGCCACAACACTTGGTGAATCAGAAACATCCGCATATTCCAGATTCCTTGCCTTGGAACGACGATTTAAACGCGATAGCAATCTTGAAAAACAATACAAGGACTTCATGCAGTCATACGAAGATCTTGGCCACATGACTCAAATCGACTCCAAAAACCTGCCAGGCCCTCGGTACTACATTCCGCATCACTGTGTTTTGCGTCCGGAGAGCAGCACAACTAAACTTCGAGTCGTATTTGATGCTTCAGCAAAAACGTCAACAAATCGGTCACTAAACGACATTTTACTGACTGGTCCAACAGTGCAAGGGGACATATTTGGAATGCTTCTACGTTTCCGACTACCCAGATTTGTCTTCACCACCGATATTGAAAAAATGTATCGTCAGATTCTCGTGGACGAGCGAGACAGGAACCTTCAACTCATTTTATGGAGCGACAATCCAGGGAAGCCAGTACGACATTTTCAACTAAACACTGTCACTTATGGAACATCATCAGCTCCTTATCTGGCGACAAGGTGTCTACAAAAGCTAGCGACTACCCGGATGGAAAAATATCCACTTGGCGCAACGATCCTGAAGCAGGACTTTTACGTCGATGACGGGATGAGCGGTTCAGATAGTTTAGTAGCAGCCAAGGAAATGCAATCTCAACTCACCGCCTTACTCAAGGAAGCCGGCTTCAAGTTACGGAAGTGGTGTGCAAACCATCGCCAACTCCTCCAAGACATACCGAAAGATGATCAAGAAGTCAACCTTGATTTTGAAAACGCATCAATCAAGGCATTGGGACTGATATGGAGCCCAGCATCGGATCAATTCTGCCTTAGGGCAAATCTTCAGCCAGTCTCAGTGATAACAAAGCAATCTGTCATATCAGATGTAGCACGAATCTACGACCCGTTAGGTATAGCAGGCCCAGTCGTAGTGGCAGCCAAGATATTCATTCAACAACTTTGGGAGGATCAAATATCTTGGGATGATGAACTCCCTGAAGATCGAAAAACAAAATGGCACGCCTTTCGTAATGCACTAAATATGTTAGACAATACCCACATCCCACGCCACGTTTTCGACGGCCAAACTGCGAAGCACATTCAAATGCATGTCTTTGTGGACGCATCAGAAAGGGCTTATGGAGCCGCAATTTACATTCGATCTAAACTCCCAAATAAAAGGATAATCGTCCGGCTATTGTGCGCCAAATCCAGAGTGGCGCCTCTCCAAAAGGTATCGCTGCCAAGGCTAGAACTTTGCGCAGCACTTCTAGGAGCAGAACTGGCCAACAAAACAAAAAATGAACTAAGATACGAAGACAAACAGCTCTTCTTCTGGTCTGATTCCGAAATTGTCTTGCATTGGATAAACTCAGCATCATCATCACTCAAAACCTTTGTGGCTAACCGAATTAGCAAAATACAAGAACTCACCATCAACAGTCAATGGAGACACGTCGACTCCAAAAATAATCCCGCAGACTTAATCTCCAGAGGTTTAAAACCAGAACAATTACCGGAGTGCAACATGTGGTTCTATGGACCCCTTTTTTTACATGGAAATGAAGACAGTTGGTCTAAGGAGTTCGCGAAGGAACTGCATCCAACAAGTGAATTAGAATTCAAACGAAAGCCTGTTATTGTCACTACAGCCACGCAAATGGGATTAGAACGAATCATTTACAAAATCAACCAACGCAATTCGTTCGATTATCTTCAAAGAGTTGTGGCTTATATCCAACGGTTTATCAAAAACAGCAGGACATCGTCAGCCGATCGACCAGCAACCAAAGTACTGAGCCCAATAGAGTTAACTTCAGCTTTGCATCTAATAGTCAAAACCATACAATCAGCTGACTTCAAAGACGACATTAACAAGTTAAAGACAACCAAAGAACTCAGCAGATCCAGCCCAATTATCAGTCTATCCCCCTTCCTTGACAAATCAGATATTCTTCGAGTTGGCGGAAGACTAGATGCGTCAAATCTCTCATACGAAATGAAACATCAAATAATATTGCCTTATAATGACCCCATCGTCAAACTAATCCTCGTGATGCTGCACAATGAAAACCATCACTGCGGTCCACAAACGTTGCTAAATACAACAAGAGAAAGGGGATACTGGATTATAAAGGGCAAAACAAACACAGTTCACAATTGCATTCGTTGTACAAAGGCCAAACCAAAAATGTATCAACAGATAATGGGTGATTTACCAGAAGACAGAATAACGCCATGTCGACCCTTCTTAAACACTGGAGTAGATTATTGCGGTCCATTTTGGGTACACTACAAGCTTAGGGGAAAGCGTCCACATAAGGTGTATATCGCAGTCTTTTGCTGTTTTGCCACAAAGGCAATCCACATGGAAGTTGTGACTGATCTAACTACAGACGCCTTTATTGGAGCCCTAAAAAGATTCATCTCGCGACGCGGGCGATGCCAAACGATATATTCAGACAACGGCACAAATTTTGTTGGGGCTAGAAATCAACTGAAGGAACTGGAGACCTCAATATTCGGGAAGGAATCACAAGAGACTATTGGAAGGGCATGTTCCAAAGAAATGATCGAATTTAAATTCATCCCTCCCAGAGCCCCCCATTTTGGAGGCCTTTGGGAAGCAGCGGTGAAATCAGCCAAGCATCTTCTTCTGCGTTCGGTGTCCACCGCCTCCCTTACTTATGAAGAACTGGAAACGGTAGTCATAGAAATTGAAGCAATTTTAAACTCAAGACCACTAACTCCCATATCTTCAAACCCCAATGATCTAACCGCACTGACGCCAGGCCATTTCCTTATAGGGGAACCCCTGACCGCACAAATTGACGCCAGAACAAACCAGCCACCAACACCACTATCTAAAAGATGGAAACTCGTGTCAGAAATAAGACACAGTTTTTGGAATAGGTGGTCCAGTGAGTATTTGTCACAACTGCAACAGAGACACAAATGGAGGACGACATCAGCAAATATCAAACCCGACCAACTTGTCATCATCAAGGAGGACAACGTACAGGTCATGCAGTGGCCACTTGGACGCATCATCAAAACCTACAAAGGACAAGATGGAAACGTGCGTGTAGTCGATGTCAAAACTTCATCAGGTATAATTAAACGGCCAATCCATCGCTTAGCGCCATTATTCGATGATGATATCAAAGAAAAGGAGGATCACAAAAGAATAAGGCCACCAGATGAACAGCAGCCAGCCACAACAAAACGATCGAGGCCCAATAACTTTAATTTATTGTGCACAACACTACTGGCTCTTCTGATACTACCGGTTGTATTATGTAATCCCATGCGACCACAACCATTTGAAACAAAACCCGGATTATATTTTGAAGGTATTGGTACGGCACGGATAGCCACAGCAGAATGGAAGCTCATGGTCTACTACAATCTTATACCCTTTAAATCAGAAATTGACAACTTCGCTGACGGTATAAAGATGTTCTCCGAACTATGCAAAATGTCTCCTCACGAAGCAATGTGCAACAACTTCGCATCTCATCTCAAGCAAACTAGAGCAGAATTAATCCAGGAAAGAGATATCATCATGCCAAGAAGATTGCGTAGAGGTGCTCTAAATATTATCGGTAATGTCGCAAGATCTCTGTTTAGAATTCTAGACGCTGACTATGCCACCGAAATGGACAATACGATACAAAGAGCAGAGATGGACAGAAGCCATCTCACATCGCTGTTACACAATCAAACCTCAATTATCGACTCGACCTTAAATATAATGAAGGAAGATGAGTTATCTTTAAAAACCAGAATAAATGAAGTCCAAACCACCATATCAATGATACATAACCAAGTGGTAGAAGAAAAAGCTCAGCTAAAGATGGCTCACACAATAGCTCTTCTTGCCAACGAACTAACTCTAGCAGCAACAAGACTACGCCAAGTTGAAGCGGAAATCGTTGATGTTCTTACAGACTCCCATCATGGGAGGATTAGCCCATCCTTACTAACGCCGGATCAGCTGCAAAGAGAAATTAACGTAATCAAGGCTCATCTACCGGTATCACGAGTTCTACCTTTCGATCACATTGACCTCATTCAATTCTACAAAATCATGCGAACAAAGGCAGCAGTCACTAAAGACAAGGTTATGTTCGAGATACGACTCCCTCTAGTTGACCGGCAAACGTTTGAGTTGTTGAAGATATTTGCGGTGCCTGCAAACGAGAACGGCACCCTTGTTGCGATACACCTCCAAACAGAGTACTTGGCGATCAATCTCCATCGAGATGAATACATGCCACTCTCCAGTGATGACATTCGCAACTGTATTCAACCAAGCGGTGATACTTTTATCTGCGATAATAATCACGCGATATTCTCGAAGGGATCTATGGCGGCTTCGTGCGAAGTAGATATGTTCAGGCATAAACCAACAACCAGATGCAAACTCAACATTTACAAGGAGCCTATCATCTGGCAACAACTACATCATAAGAACCAATGGATTTATGCTACCACATATGAAATTGACGTCAGTACTGTTTGCGGAACAAAAACTCTACAATACACGCTCCAAGGTTCCGGGATCATCAACCTTGAACCAATTTGCACCCTCAAAACCTCTGAAGTCACTCTACGAGGCCATTATAATGCATCAAGTTTTATTCAAGCATCTTACTCTCGCTTTCCGAAATTCAACTTAACAACGCATGAGAAAAGGTCCACTGCAATTCCCAACTCGACTGATCAGCTATTAATAAACCATACCAAGCAGCTAACAGATCTCCAGAACAAACTTCAGGAAGCTGACATTTCAACTTTTCGCACCACCTACCACTCCGACAGACATCACCAGATGGCAATAAGTTACACAGCTCTTATCATATCTTCAATGCTGTTGATGTTCTACCTTGGATGGATATTTCTGAAAAGAGGCGGTGAATCAATCCAACCACCCACGCCCACTCCCCAACCACGTCAAAGCGTTCCGGACACGAATGCTACCCAGTCACCCGAAATTTAAATGTCTCCGGCTAGTTGAACCTGCAGCGTTCAACGTGGGGGAGAATGTTCAAGAACACAGTTGCATTACACTGCTATAGGATATAACATAAATATAATTAAAATTAATTACATAGTAAATAGCATTTACGCTGCTATATTATAGAGCATATATGTTTAAATATCATTTGCATTGTAAGCAGCAGAAGTCAACAGCCGACCTAATTAAATAAAGAATCAAATTTCACCGACAATAATTGGTCAGGTTGTCGACTTCTGCTGCACTAGTTCATTAAACTAATATACTAAGTCAGCATAAATATTATTTAAGTCACTGACATAGCATAGGCTACATATCCAACATGTTAACTTAGTATTCTGACTAATCATTAGTTATTTAGTATAAATAACTTGAATCAAAATAAACATCATGCTAGATCAAATTGGCGTTTTGCATCATTATCATCGACATACGGTTCAAGTACCCTATGTCCAACATCTAACAGTTCTTGTTTGTACTTGAACTACCCTACGAATTATACAGTTCACATACCGTTGTATGTTTGCTTGTCCTAGTGTGGCTGAAATGCGTCTCTTCCTTAGAAGTTCGTCTAACAGCCTAAGAATACCTGGATCAACATTCAGAGTTGTCAGTCCATTTAATATCGAGCTCGGATGGACGTTACTGAAAGTCCCGTCGATGTCTATAAACGCCACGATTGTGTATTCTTTGACAGATAGTGAGCTTTCAATAAAGCTGACTAGTTCATGTAATGCGGTCTCAGTAGACCTGCCCTTCGAGTATGCATGCTGTCGTTTCGAGAACAAACTTGGATCGATGCTAGTTCTAAGATAGATATCTATCATCCTCTCCAGAGACTTAAGTAGGAATGAGGATAAGCTGATTGGTCGGAAATCCTTCGCCCTCGAGTGAGAGGCTTTTCCCGCTTTAGATATGAAAACGACTTTGGTTTCCCTCCACTTTCCTGGGATATATGATAAGTTGATACATCCTATATATATCACCGACAACCAGGGGATAATTTTGTCAGTTACAGCTTGTAACTCCGCCGGAGTAATTCCATCAGGTCCAGGGGATTTGAATGGTCCAAAGCTATTTAGCGCCCATCTTATTCTAGTTTCCGATACAATTTCCTCGATAGGACAAGACCGCTGAGCAACTGTGGCACCGCCAGTACATGGTTCAACCGTCTGATTTCCAGGAAAATGTGTGTCCAATAGTACCTCCAGCGTCTCCTCACTGGACGTTGTCCAATTGCCCTCCGATGTTTTAATGAAAACTGGAGCGGAGTTGGTGGATGCTAGCACCTTCCGTAGTCTGTAAGCCTCGGATGTATTATTAATGCTGCTGCAGTAATCATTCCAAGAGTTATGCTGAGCCTTTCTCAGTTCTCGCTTGTATCCTCTCAGATTCTTCTTGTAAGCGTCCCAATCCACAGGAGCTCTGGTGGACTTTGCTTTGTTAAAGAGCCTTCTGCACGATTTCCTCATATTACCTAACTCCGTAGACCACCATGGTGGTCGATTTTTCCACCTTGGCTTCCCATTAGGGCATGCAGCTTTCCGTGAAATGTTGAAGGCCTTAGTAATCCTCTCAACTGCGTGTTCGATAACTTGCACAGTGCTCATATTTGTCTCTGGTATTTCCGGTATCATCATATTGAACGATTGCCTATACATATTTCAGTCAGCTTTCCTAACATTTGGCGGAAATATGGTCTTGGTGGTATGAACATCAAATTTGAAACTGATGTAGCGATGATCTGAGAAGCTATGTTCACTTAAATCCTGCCAATCAGATATCATTTCATTCAGTTCTTGCGAGGCCAAGGTGACGTCCAAAACCTCTTGCCTGTTTTTAGTAACAAAAGTTGGGGCATCTCCCTTATTGCAAACTACCAAATTAGTACGCAAAATAAACTCTAGGAGTGACTCTCCTCTTGTATTAATATCACCACTTCCCCATATACTATGATGTGCATTTGCATCGCATCCCATAATGAGTTTTGTCTTTGTTTTAAATGACTCCTCAACTAAGGTGTTAACGGCATCATGTCCCATGTAGACCGAAGATACCCAATATTTGCATTTGGCTATTTCTAAACTGGCAACGAAAGTGTCTGCATTGCACATTGAAGGAAGCAGAAACAAGTTGAGCTAGTGTGTAGCAATTATACAGGCTCGATTTACATCATTACCAGTATACTGCAATAGTTTGAACCCCGGAGTACTTAATTCGCATATTTTATTTCTATAAACATATGGTTCTTGAATAAGAACTATATCTATGTCCCCTTTCATCAGGAGAACTTTTAAAGCAGCACATGCAGCCTCACAATGGTTAAGATTTATCTAGAGGATCCGTAGGACCATCGAGATTTAAACAACCGTCACATCAGCCGTTTCAATCGAGTCATCAAGAATGTCCTCTTCAGAGATCTCGGTGACTCTCGCAATAACCATAGGTTCAACTTTGGTGAGTTCTGAGGCAGTAGAAGCCTTCTCTCGCATACGGTGTCTATCCAAGTCTGCATCTTTGGTATCTCCCTCGATTCAGACAGAGGCTTGTCGATTTCCGAATCCTTTAGCTGATCGGTTTTATGTACCTTAATTTGTATATAATGAAAGCCATAACATATACGGCCCTGAGACTTTGCTAGATGTGGCAAACACTGAGTGTTCAATATAAACACTTCATGCCGTCTTGGTCCATCCACTTCATCCAAACGGCCAACCTTCCAATCAGCTGTTGGAAGATCTGGATTGCAGTGTTTCAGTCTATTTAAAATAGAGGGTTTGCAGGTATCCACGCATGTACTCTAGATCTAGCCGGAATGTCTTTCTGCTCGACTAACTCTAGAGCAGCTCCTTCCCAAACTTCACCAATTAGTATCAGAGCAGCTTTAAAACATTCTATAGACCTCTGGTCCTCAAATGCGACTAGCTTAAATCGTCCTTGGTACCAACCAGGGAAACTTTTCCAGCACCTGTGAGTAGACGCCATACAAAACATTCTCAATTTCCCCCCATTTTTGATTTGGAACCATAGCGTCCAATGCTTATTTATTAATAATAGCCATCACAAGGATGTCTTTAGCAACTGAGGCAAACGATCGTTGATCCCTTTTGGAGGATGGCAGCTCATCCGGTGATCGTTCCCTTTTTCCAGCCTAAAGAATTCCTTGAGCCCATTTTAAGGAATCGCTTTGTTTAACCGACAACGTGCTTGGGTCGACTGATCCTAATTTCTTTAGGATAAACAAAGCATGTCTGCGTTCCTTGAATCTCTTTCGTGAGGGATTACCTTCTTTTGATGCCGTTACCTTGGAAAAGGTTAGACTTGTCAAAGTGTCGCCACCTGTCGACCCGTCTACAGGTCGACTAATTGGGCCTAACTCTTGGTCATTGCCAAATTTATAACTCCAGTCGATACCCGTCCACTGGGCCCTGAAGTTAGCAACCCAGTGGAAGTCTTTGAATTTCGCTGCATGGTGGCCTAATATCCCACCACACTTGAAGTTCGTAGTAGGTACTTATTACGATGATTTTATCCGCTATTAAAAAACACGTCCGTTCCGTTCGACGGTTGAATGAAGATCGATCTATATTATATATATCCCCAAATAAACCGACCCCCAGTCACAGAAAAATCACGATTGCCACTCGAGCCAAAAATAATCTACCAAGATTTTATTGCCATAGAAAATGTTGGCAAAATTTTATATTTCTATAGAAAATTTTGTCAAAAGTTTATTTCTATAGAATTATTTCTATAGAAAATTAGAAAAGTTCTGATATGGTGAACCAGTAATCGAAATGGGGACAATTCATACTCGCGTAGGACATGTCCATGTTAAATTCGCCACTCAAACCAATTGAATGTAATCAGACGTAGAACTACTACACTTTACTCGATGTGTGGCTACATTCTGGAACAAAACTAGTTCCTTGTACCAGCGGGTATATGCCATTGATAGATCTTTAACCTAACCTAGTAAATATGTATTAATAATGATAAAAAATAGAATACTTCGCTATATTCATATAATTATTTTCTTTGGTCGTAGTTTTTTTTTCCCCAACAAACATTGTCATTTGCATTATGTGAAAAAGTAAACTACCAGGCGGCCAACTAGTTTTCAGCAACGGCTACATATCGTTATCGTTTGATAGTTAATACCATAATAATACCGGATGTAAATGTTTTGATATAAAGTGGTATTAAAATTAACAGGTAACGTGAACCAATCTATTAAACCAAACAGTAATGGCCACGTATCGCTTTTTTTCTACCAGTGTATATACATCTTTTATTATAATTTTATAGCCCAAGCACTAATTGTACGATTTGGCATAATTGTTATTGTTCCCAGCCAAATGCAAATCGTTCCACACATATCCTATATTTTACTCTTTTCAATAGTTTTTCCAATAAAATCCATTGCCATTTCGTAAAAGCCGTTCAAATTATTTAACTTGATTTTTTGGCTTTTATTACTTCTGTATGGTTCTATGTGTTTGTCTGTCCGGCGCTCAATTCTAACCTATTCAACTACCGTGTGTCAGATGTAAGCGGTCGTTAATTCCATTTCTTTCTCTCTCTTCTTAGCAACATATCTTCGTTTCTATTAAAAAGGTAAACTTTGCAATTTGTTCAGGTATTTGTAAAGGCAAACTATAAAAGATTTATTACTGGTCGTAAAAATCACTTGTCTTGTAAAACATTCACGTGATTGTTGGACAATTTTATAGAAGTACGCAGATATTGCATTATTTTGTAGCATAACGTATTGTCTTGCGATTATATTCTACTTTTTCCTGAATCACCAGTGAAAAGAGAAAAAAAAAATAATTCAAAACCAGCGTAATAGATGTGAGTGTACATCAGAATGAATTGAGGACAGAAGTGGTTTCACGAAAACGACTAAAGGTTTACGTCGTAAACTTAGGAAAACTGGAAGTAGAAACTTCTAAACTTTGGTATGATCTTTTAAAACCCGTCCTTGAGTTGTACCGCAAGGACGATAATTTTTCTATGAAATTCAGAAAATTTGTTTCTTTGACATTTTTTCCTATAGCTATTAACAACATCAACTCGCAGTTTTTGTTATATAGGCTCAAAAACCAGTTTTGCCCTGAGTTGTTTCAAATTTTGCACAAGGAGTACGTTTAATAATATCGTTAATTATGCCAAATTTGGTTGAAATCGGTTCAGATTTAGATAGAGCTCCCATATATATGTTCGCCAGAGTTGGGGAAATATGGTAGAATGTTTCATATATTAAAACCATTTTCAATGGGATTTTCCTCCAATTGACTCGATAACTTACACAGAGAATATATTTAATATGCTATTTAAGTGTGTCAAGTTTGATCTAATTTGGTTCAGATTTAGATAAAGGCTCCATATATTTGTTCTTCCGGTTTAACAAATATGGCCAAAATACCCACATTTTACACAAAATTCTGTGATGATTTCCCCATATCGTAGTCATAACCTACACACTAGAAGTGTGCACGTGACTGAAATTTCATTCACACTCACGCACATTCACGAAGCAAAATTTTAATTCACGCTCGCTCACACACGATACGTTTGGTAGGCACTCACACTTACGCACGTTCACGAAATGAGAACCAGTACTCACGCATGATCACGCACGAACTAATTTTAAAGACTCACGATTCACAACAATTCACGTGACTCACGACATTTTCCAACCGGAATTTTGCAGAAATTTTATTCACGCACATTAACGAACCCCTACTACAGACCGTAATGCCACACATTCCACAGGACGGTTAAGTTTCAAACAGAGTACGAAAACAAACGAAACGATTGATGTACATATCATTCAAAGTCATAAACCTTTCAATTTTCGTGAATCGTTTCGTACGCAGGTGAAAACAAAACAACAAACATTTCAAAGCACAAGACACCAAACAAAACGATTGCTTTTATACTCTTCGGATTTGCTCCGCCATGTTGCTTCGTTCGGTAACGAAATGGAAATAAAACGTTTGCAAATGTTTGTTAAGCGAAATGATCAAACCATAGGATATAAAAAACATATTCTTATTTAGCAATATAACATAACAGGTGTTATTGTTCCAAGAATAAATTGAACAAATAATGCAAAACCAGAACAACATTTGAGTTTTCTTGTTATTGCAATGACTTAATAAATAAGCAAACGTTTGCGTTGAATGTTTACTGTTTTGTTTTCTGTGTTTTATGAAGTACCGCAATACTTATCGGTTTCGGTTGTGCCACGAACGAAAACAATACAAAACCAAAGGCAAGTACCGTTATCGTGGGTTTCGTTTGGTTTTAGCTGTGTGTATTGTACGAAACGAAACAAATGGAAACGTTTTGTTTTGTTTGTTTTCTTCTCTGGTTTTAAATAAGGCTCCAACTTGTGGAAATATCGCCCGACTTGGCCAAACAATATATCACAACCCACACCATAAAAACTCGCTTCTGTCACATATACCCCAAACACAGTTTGCTTCAAGCATACATATTTTCATGATTCGTCCAAATAAAATATTGTTTGTATTGTTCAAACATATTATGTTTCACTTTAGGCATACACTGGTAAAAAAAAAATATGAATTTTTCTTTGTTTATATATATTTTTATGTCGCCAATTGGTAACTTCCATTCTTTTACTTGCAGCATATTCTTTAGTTCTCTCTTTTTAAACACATATATGTTTAAAGGCTATTTCTTAATTAATATATGTTTGCATCCAAGCATATTATATTTAAAATAATTTTATGTCCCAAACATGTTATGGTAGTTTATAAACATTGTATGCTTACACTTAAAAATATTGTGTTAAAAAATTGAGTTCCAAACTTATAATTTTTACACCCATATGTTTGGAAAACAGCCTTTTTCGTCCGTGTACACGGATGAAAAAGACTGTTTTTCATATGTTTGGCTATAAACATTATATGTTTGGAACACAAATTTTTAAACACAATATTTTTGGGAGAATTTTTTTTAAGCATATAGTATTTTTGGGTGCAAAATGCTTCCAAACATATTATATGTTCACATAATAACATATTGTTTTTTGGAAGACAACATTATTGAATTTGGATGCAAAAATACAAAATGTTTGTAACTTAGACTACCCAAACATATATTGTTTTGACCAATATGCTTTCAAACATATTATATATTGGAAGAGATCAAACATATAAATGTTTGGGCAATACCCAAAAATGTATATGCTTGAAGCAAAATATGTTTGGGAGTATATGTTACAGAAGCGATTTTTTGTGAGCGTGTATATGAAGCTTTATATACGAAATTGAAACAAACTGGAAAAAAATTCTTATACTTCTACAATATCTGCTATCGATGTCCGCATTTCTGTATTTGTAGGGTGATGTATTTGAAAAACACAAAAAAATTTATTAAAAATTAATACATATTTAAACATCTCACACATTTTTATATCCAACACCATAGACTGATGATGGGTGTATACTAGAGGTGTGCACGTGAGTAATAGTTTACTCACGCACACTCTCGACTGAAAAATCATATTCACGCACACTCACGCACGATATTTTTGGTAGGACTCACGCACACTCACGAAAAGAAAATTTGTACTCATGCACGAAAACGTCGTGATTCACGAAAAATATCGTGACTCACGAAAAATATCGTGACTCACGAATAATTTTATTATTAATTTACCTTACCGAAGTATCTGAAAACATGAGCATTATTAAAATCGAGAGTGTTATTAAACTCTTAACATCCCAGGTGTCACTAAAATTGTAATTGAATTTAACTCTTAAGCGTTTTATGTTGGTGAGCAGGAATATTTTCGTGAGTGTAATTCGTTACTCACGCACACTCACGAAGATATTATTTTCGTGACTCACGCACGACATTTTAGGTTAGGTTAGGTTAGGTAATGTGGCAGCCCGATGTATCAGGCTCACTTAGACTATTCAGTCCATTGTGATACCACATTGGTGAACACGACATTTTGGTTTTTTAATCACGCACATTCACGATGCTCTCATGAGCGTGACTCATGCTCACGTACGAATCACGAAAATTTTCGTGAGACACGACAATTTCGTGTCACGTGCACACATCTAGTGTATACATCTTCAGGATAGGCACTCTTGTCAAAAAAGTCGGGAAGATGAGACTGCAAAATGGCGAGGTTGTCTTCATTCTTCATTATGCCATCAATTTTCTGTAATGGCCCAATATGCCACCAAGTGAAGCAGCCCCAAACCATGCTTCACAGTTTGCTTAACATGATGGTGTTGAATGGTATCATCAGGACGACGCCAGCAATATTGTTTACCGAGTGGAAACGGTTAAATTTTGATTCATCTGACCACATAACACGTTTCCAGTCATCTGTCGTCTAATTTTTATGCTCTCTTGCAATCTTCATTCGCGACTTTTGATTCTTTTCGGACAATGCAGGTTCATTTTTTTACAGCTGAAACAACCTATGTTGTGGAGCGCTCGTCTTGTACTCTTCGAATAAAGCTTTAACTCTTACTAGCAAACACGTTTCTACACGGATGAAAAAGACTGTTTTTCATATGTTTGGCTATAAACATTATATGTTTGGAACAAAAATTTTTAAACACAATATTTATGAGTGCAAGCATATAATGTTCATAAACTAGCATAACATGTTTGGGACATATATGTTAATATGTTAGAACATATTATGTTTGGGACATAAAATGTTTGTAAATATAATATGATTGGATGCAAACATATATTAATTTAGAAATAGCCTATAAACATATATGTGTGTAGTAGCTTGGGGCGCTATTTAACAGGTAGCGATATTGAATTAAGTTGGTGGTTGTTGCTTGTTATTACAAAATTAACATTTTATTTTTCCTTGGGCAATTGATCAGCTACTTCTTTGATCCTTAGGTTAGGTTAGGTTAAAGTGGCAGCCCGATTAAATTTCAGGCTCACTTAGACTATTCAGTCCATTGTGATACCACATTTAACTAAAAGTACCTATTACATATGGGCACTTCTAGTCTTTACCACTGAACCTTCTCTATTATTTACTTTTGTGGAACCAACCAGATTGCTCCAAAAACATTAACAAACTGCTTAAGTTAACGTTTTCCAGGTCAGCCAGTAATCTAAAGCTATATGCTCCTAAAATTCGCTTACGCCTTACACAAAAAACAGGACACTCACACAAGAGGTGTTTAATTGATTCCTTTTCCTCCACGTCATGACAGCTTATACAATAGTCATTATACTTCGCACCTATAGTTTTTGCAAATTCGCCTATCAGGCAGCGACCCGTTATAGCAGATATTAGGAGTGCTATATGACGCCTTGAGAACACTAGCATATCTAGTGTGCGGTTTAAGTTTAAATGGGGCCATATTTGCTTGGTGTCGTTACAACCCTTGCAATATTCCCATCGAATATTGGCCATCATAACAGCCTTCTCACGCAGTAAGAGCTTGCAGGTGGCCAGAGGCATACCAACAGATTCTAGTTCCCCTGGAATATGTAAGGTAGTTCCTAGCCTTGCTAACACATCTGCTTCATAGTTCCCCGGTATGTTCCTATGACCAGGCACCCATATTAGGTGAATATTGTACTGCTCAGCCATCTCGTTGAGAGATTTGCGGCAGTCTATGGCCGTTTTTGAGTTAAGGAACACAGAGTCCAAGGATTTTATTGCAGGTTGACTGTCTGAGTATATATTAATGGCAATATTTGTTGGAACATTACTTCTCAGCCAATTCACCACCTCTCTTATTGCCAATATTTCAGCCTGAAAAACACTACAGTGATTAGGTAATCTTTTCGCTATTCGAATTTCCAGATCTTTAGAATATACTCCGAACCCCACTTGTCCATTCAATTTGGAGCCATCAGTATAGAAATCTATATATCTTTTATTCCCCGGGGTCTGTGTACACCACGCCTCACTGTTGGGAATTAGAGTTTCAAACTTTTTGTCGAAAAGTGGTTTTGCCAGGGTGTAATCCACTACGTTAGGTACATCTGGCATTACTTTGAGGACCGAACTATGACCGTACATTTTTTCCGACCACAGCGATAGCTCGCGCAACCGCACAGCCGTTGTTGCAACTGACTGTTTGGCCAAAATGTCTAAAGGCAATAGATGTAGCATGACATTAAGGGAGTCTGTTCCTGTCTTACTAAATGCGCCTGAGATACATAAGCTCGCCATACGCTGAACTTTATCTAAACAAGTCGGTTTCTGAAGTGCCGGCCACCAGACTACAACACCATATAGCATTATAGGTCTAACCACTGCCGTGTATAGCCAATGCACAATTTTTGGTCTTAGTCCCCACTTTTTCCCTATTGCCTTTTTGCACGAGTACAAAGCTACCGTGGCTTTTCTCGCCCTCTCTTCAATATTAAGCCTAAAATTCAGCTTCCTGTCCAAAATAACGCCAAGGTATTTTGCACACTCACCAAAGGGAATTTCAGTACCACCTAAGGAAATGGGCCTAACCGTGGGAGTTTTGCGATCTTTGCAGTACATGACTATTTCTGTCTTTGCTGGATTTACACCAAGACCATTACCTTTCGCCCATTTCTCAGTCATCCGGAGAGCTCTCTGTATAATATCTCTGATTGTGGATGGGAATTTTCCCCTGACTGACTAGAGCCACATAATCTGCGTATGCCACCACTTTTATCCTTTCTTCTTCTAGAGAAACCAGAAGGTTGTTTATAGCAACATTCCAAAGAAGAGGTAATAGAACTCCTCCTTGGGGAGTGCCTCTGTTCACATACCTTTGTATGTTTGCTTGCCCTAGTGTGGCTGAAATACGTCTCTTTATTAGAAGTTCGTCTAACAGCCTAAGTATACCTGGATCAACATTCAGAGTTGTCAGTCCATTTAATATCGAGCTCGGATGGACATTATTGAACGCCCCTTCGATGTCTAGAAACGCCACGATTGTGTATTCTTTGACAGATAGTGAGCTTTCAATAAAGCTGGCCAGTTCATGCAATGCGGTCTCAGTAGACCTGCCCTTCGAGTATGCATGCTGTCGTTTCGAGAGCAAACCTGAATCCACGCTAGTTCTAAGATACATGTCTATCATCCTCTCCAGGGTCTTAAGTAGGAATGAGGATAAGCTGATTGGTCGGAAATCCTTCGCACTCGAGTGAGAGGCTTTTCCTGCTTTAGGTATGAAGACGACTTTTGTTTCCCTCCACTTTTCTGGAATATATGCTAAGTTTACACATTGTTTATATATCACCGTCAACCAGGGGATAATTCTTTCAGCCACTGCCTGTAACTCCGCCGGAGTAATTCCATCAGGTCCGGGGGATTTGAATGGTCCAAAGCTATTTAAAGCCCATTTTATTCTAGATTCCGACACAATTTCCTCGATAGGAAATGATCGCTGAGCCTCTGTTACACCGCCGGAACATGGTTCAACCGTCTGATTTCCAGGGAAGTGTGTGTCCAAAAGTACATCCAACGTCTCCTCACTGGACGTTGTCCAATTTCCCTCCGATGTTTTAATGAAACCTGGAGCGGTGTTAGTGGATGCTAGTACCTTCCGTAGTCTGGAAGCCTCTAACGTATTCTCAATACTGCTACAGTAATCATCCCAAGAGTTTTGTTGAGACCTTCTCAGTTCTCGTTATATTCTCTCAGATTCATCTTGTAAGTGTCCCAATCCTCCGGAGCTCTTGTGGACTTTGTTTTATTAAAGAGCTTCCTGCAGGATTTCCTCATATTACTTAACTCCGTAGTCCACCATGGCGGCCGATTTTTTCCCGTTGGTTTTCCTCTAGGGCATTCAGCTTTCAGTGAAATGTTGAAGGCCTTAGTAATCCGCTCCACTGCGTGTTCGATATCTTGCGCAGAGCTCATATTTGTCTCCGGCACTTCCGGTATCATCAAATTGAACGATTCCCTATACCTATTCCAATCAGCTTTCCTAACATTTGGCGGAAATATGGTCTTTGAAGTACGAACAGCCAATCTGAAACTGATGTAGCGATGATCTGAGAAGCTATGTTCCCTCAAAACTTGCCACTCAGATATCTTATCATTCAGTTCCGGAGAGGTCAACGTTACGTCCAAAACCTCTTGTCTGTTCCTGGTGACGAAGGTTGGTGCATCTCCCTTATTGCAAACTACCAGGTTAGTACGCAAAATAAACTCTATTAGCGACTCTCCCCTTGCATTAGTATCACTACTTCCCCAAATACTATGATGTGCATTTGCATCGCATCCCATAATGAGTTTTGTCTTTGTTTTTAGTGACTCCTTAACTAAGGTCTTAACGGCACAGGGTGGCATATCCCTATCATGTCCCATGTAGACCGAAGATACCCAATATTTGCATGTGGATATCTCTAGACTGGCTACGACAATGTCTGCATTGCTCAATGAAGGAAGCAGAAACAAGTTTAGTTCGTTTTTAGCAATTATACATGCTCGATTTATATCGTTACCGGTATTATGCAAAAGTTTGAAACCCGGAGTGCTTAATTCACAGATCTTGTTCTTATATATGTATGGTTCTGGAATAAGAACTATATCTATGTCTCCTTTCATCAGGAGAACTTTTAAGGCAGCACAAGCCTTACAATGGTGAAGATTTATCTGGAGGAACCGTAGAACCATCCAAATTTTCAACCACCGTCACATCAGCCGCTTCAATTGAGTCATCAAGGGCTTCCTCTTCACAGATCTCGGTGACTCTCGCAACAATCCGCGGTTCAGCTTTGGTGAGGCTTGAGCCTGTAGAAACTTCCCGCATATGATTTTCGCCATAGTCTGTAGGTTTTATGTCTCCTTCGGCTTCGCTAGGAGATTTTTTCACTGCTGACTCTACAGGAGGCTTGTCCGTTTCGGTATCCTTTGGCTGATCGCTTTTGTATACCTTCATATGGATATCATGGAAGCCATAACTTACGCGTCCTTGGTTCTGGGCTAGATGTGGCAGCGACTCTATGTTTAATATAAACACCGCATGTCGTCTTGGTCCATCCACCTCATCCAAACGACCAACCTTCCAATCGGCGGTTGGAAGATCTGGGTTACATTCTTTTAGTCTCTCTAGTATTGACTCAGGATCAGGAGGGTTTGCCGGTATCCATGCATGTGCTCTAGGTTTAGCCGGTATGTCTTTTTTATCGACTAACTCCAAAGCGGCTCCTTCCCAAACTTCACCAATTAGCATCAATGCAGCTTTAAAGCAATCCATAGACCTCTGGTCTGCAAAAGCTATTAACTTATATCGTCCTTGATACCATCCAGCATCTTGTCGTCGAGGACTTGGTCCGGGAAACTTTTTTCGCACCTCTGAGTAGACACCAGACATCGCGTTCTCAATTTCCCCCCATTTTTGCCTTGGAATCATACCGTCCAATGCTCCTTTATTAATAATAGCCATCACAAGGCTGTCTTTTGCAACTGAGGCAAACGATCTTTGATCCCGTTTAGAGGATGGTAGCTCATCCGGTGATCGTTCCCTTTTTCCAGCTTCAAGAATTCCTTGAGCCCATTTTAAGGAATCGCTTTGCTTAGCCGACAACGTGCTTGGGTCGACTGATCCTAATTTCTTTAGGATAAACAAAGCATTTCTTCGTTCCTTGAATCTCTTTCGAGAGGGATTGCCTCCTTTTGATGTCGTCACCTTAGAAAAGGTTCGACTTGCCAAAGTGTCACCACAAGTCGACCCGTCTACAGGTAGACTAATTGGGCCTGACTCTTGGTCGCTGCCCAAATTTATAACTTCAGTCGTTACCCGTCCACTGGGCCCTGAAGTTAGCAACCCAGTGGATGACTTTGAATTTCGCTGCATGGTGGTTTATTATTTCCACCACACGTGAAATTCGTAATAAGTACTTATTACGATGAAATACTCCGCTATTAGAAAACACGTCCGTTCAGTTCGACGGTTGAATAATAATTTGATCCTTACAAACTGTGTGGTCCGCTGTTCTAATCCCCGTCCGGCAAAAGGTAAAATTAAAATAAAAAAAATCATAAAATTGAATAATTTCTTCTACAATGTTTGTATTACAGAAAAAGGTCCTAAGAACTAAAAAATCTCGTGGAAGTGAGAAAGATGTAGGGGAATATACAATTGGGCAGAAACAAAATTTTGAGCATTCAGGTCGAAAACCTATGTTGTTAGCACCTATATTACCTGTTTATTTTCGTAATTCATTATGGTTGTAAATATATAAATAAATAAATAAAGTTTTGAGCACAATATTGTTTGGGAGAATTTTTTTTTAAGCATATAATATTTTTGGGTGCAAAATGCTTCCAAACATATTATATGTTCACATAATAACATATTGTTTTTTGGAAGACAACATTATTGAATTTGGATGCAAAAATACAAAATGTTTGGAACTTAGACTACCCAAACATATATTTTTTAGACCAATATGCTTTCAAACATATTATATATTGGAAGAGATCAAACATATAAATGTTTGGGCAATACCCAAAAATGTATACGCTTGAAGCAAAATATGTTTGGGAGTATATGTTACTGAAGCGATTTTTTGTGAGGGTGTAAACACAAAGTTGTATTACTGATCACAAAGACAAAGAATACAAAATTAACGGAATATTTTGGTTTTTTGATGAGTACATCAAAAAGTGAAAAATTGAGTACATGCGAGTTTTTATACCCTAAACCACTAGTGGCAAGGGTATAATAACTTTGATCGGCCAAAAAATGTGCCTACCAGAAATATTGATTTTAGACACCATAAAATATATACATGTATTTGTTGTTCACAGGATTCCGGTCGCAATTATTAACCAGTTTTGATGAAATTTGGTACAGGGTGTGTTTTGGGCACAAGGACGCCCGATTTCGACAAATGGGGTCACGTTGTGTCTTTTTTCTAACCGATCCTCTTCAAATTTGGCAGAAGGTAATATAATTCACCTCCCTGCAAGTGTACTAAATTTCATCGAAATCGGTTCAGATTTAGATATAGCTCCCATATATATGTATCGGCCGATTTTGCCAAATTTGGACATAAGTCCCTTATTTATAAACCGATCTTACTCAAAATAGGCCAAATCTAATCTTCTCTAGTACTGACTGTATGTGCCAAATATCATCGAAATCGGTTCAGATTTAGCTATAGCTCCCATATATATGTATCGCCAGTTTTTCCCAAATTTACCCCTTATAACTTTATTTCTGACCGTAATAGCCTTATTTAGTAACCGATCTTACTCAAATTTAGCATACGGCAACCTTCTGTTGTATCAACCAAACCTGAAAAATTTCTTCCATATAGGTCCAGATTTAGCTCCCATATATATGTAACGTTCGATTTTCCCAAATTTGGCCATAATACTCTTATTTGTTAACCAATGTTATTCAAAATTCAAATGTTGAAATATTAGCCGATCGTAGTTAGACTTATATTACAGAAATATATTTCCCAAGTTTCACAAATTTGGATTCATTACGCACGCTAATTGAGCGATTTCCTCTTTTTACCCTAAACCACATAGTGGTCAGGGTATAATAAGTTTGATCTGCCAAAAAATATGCCTACCAGAAATATTGATTTTAGACCCCATAAAATTTATAGGGTAAGTGCAGCAAATGTGGTATAGGCTGGTAATGTGGTATAGTAGCTTTTTTCTCTATCTAACAACATACGAAGAACTAATCCAAGCTGAATAGATTGTGGCTGTCAGAAAATGAAGCTATCAAAGATCAATTTGATTTTTGCAACTCTTTCTTTGTGCCAGTTGAAAGAATTCACATTTACCCGTGCTCGAAGGTTTTTTTTTGGTGGTTCTTAATCATTTCGTTTTGTGTGAAGATATATTTTAGATTTATTAATTTTCGGATGTAAATAACTGACGAGTACTAAATAAGCATACAATTTATGCAATTGCGATACACATATTGCATTTATTTTTTTTTACAAAAAAATTTACATTATGGTGTACCACATTACCTGCACATTTTATGAATCCGTGCTTAATGTGTTTTTTAATAAATTCGCAAATATATCCGAAATTATGGGTTTCTAATTTTTCGCTCATAGTTGCGTGGATGGCTAACACCAGTAAAATAAATGTGGTAAAATCTTAGCCTCGTCGAAGAAAAACAAAAAATTTGGCTTTCGAAAAACCAATGGGTATACCACATTTGCTGCACTTACCCTACCGATCGACTCAGAATCACCTCCTGAGTCGATCTAGCGCTTGGTCTCCGCCCGTCTGTCCATGTATTTGTTGTTCACAGCATTCCGGTCGCAATTATTATCCGATTTTAATGAAATTTGGTACAGTGAGTTTTTTTGGGCACAAGGACGAACGCTATTGAATTTAGAAGAAATCGGATCAAATTTAGATATAGCTCCCAAATATATGTATCGCCCGATTTCGACAAATGGGGTTACGTTGCGCTTTTTTACAAACGGATCGTCACCAAATTCGGCAAAAAATAATCTTTTTCATCGCCCTTCAAGTCTGCAAAATTTCATCCAAATCGGTTCAGATTTAGATATAGCTCTCATATATATGTATCGCCCGATTTTCCCAAATTTGGCCACAAAACCCTTATTAATCAACCGATCTTATTTAAAGTTGGCTAAATGTAATCTTCTATAGCAATAACTAGATGTGCCAAAAATCATCGAAATCGGTTCAGATTTAGCTATAGCTCCCATATATATGTATCGCCCTATTTTTCTAAATTTGGCCATAAAACCCTTATTTATCTACCGATCTTACTCAAAGTTGGCTTAATGTAATCTTTTATAACACTAACTATATTTGCAAAAAATCATGGAAATCGGTTCAGATTTAGCTATAGCTCCCATATATATGTATCGCCCGAAATTTTCCCAAATTTGGCCATAGAACCCTTATTTATTAACCGATCGTATTCAAAGTTGGCTAAATGTAATCTTCTATAGCTCTAACAGTATGTGCAAAATTTCATCGAAATCGGTTCAAATTTAGATATAGCTCCCATATACATATGTATCGCCCGATTTTCCCAAATTTGGCCACAAAACCCTTATTAATCAACCGATCTTACTTAAAGTTGGCTAACTAAAATTTCATATAAAACGATAATTCTCACTTCCTTTATTATAGAAAGCTTATCATACATACGAATAACACTTGGCATAGAAAAATATTTTAGTTCATTCGTACTAAGAAGTATTCAATCCTTTTAAAACTTAAGGAGACACACTTGTTAGAATATAGGACATTTTTCTATTTCTCTTTTATCTACGTGTAATCGATAACTGTCATCGATGTAATCGGTATGTTTGCGCGTGGGTTGTTTTTTTTTTATAGTTGGAATCGCGTTGTTATGGTATACGGAGGGATTGTTAAAAAATAATATAGTAAAATAATATAATAAATAAAATATATAAACAAGTAAGTAAAGTCTAAAGTCGGGCGGGGCCGACTATATTATACCCTTCACCACTATGTAGGCCAAAATTTGTGTTATCATCTCAACTACTTCACATTTGCTGGAAGCTATATAAAGGAGACAATTTTTTTACTTCTACAAAATCTCTAGAATTAAAATTTAAATCGGCTAACGCTATCCAGTTATTTGGAGGAAACTTCCATTGAAAATGGATCTACCATATTTCCCCAACTCTGGTGTACGTATATAAGGGAGCTATATATAATCTGAACCGATTTTGACTAAATTTGAAATGTATAGTTAAAATAATAATTCTGCTATCTATGCGAAATTTCACGTAAATGGGAGTATAACTTTGGCTCCCTGGTTATATGAGTGCAAATCGGACGAAAGATATATATGGGAGCCATATCTAAATCTGAACCGATTTCAATCAAATTTACCAAACATTGGTAGAATGTCAATTCTACCTTCTGTGCAAAATTTCACGGAGATCGGTAGTAAACTTTGGCCTCTGTGGTCATATGAGTCTAAATCGGACGAAAGATATATATGGGAGCTATATCTAAATCTGAACCGATTTGGCTGATATTTTGCAAGATTTTCGAGATTCATAAAATATTTGGATGTACGGTATTTCAAGAAAACAACACGCTCAGATAAACACGCTAACTATGACCAAATCGGAGATAAATATATGGCAGCTATATCTAAATCTGAACCGATTTTTTCCAAAACCAATAGCGATTGTCTCTGTCCCACGAAACGGCCCTATGCCAAACTTGAGGACGATCGGACTGAAATTGCAAGCTGTACTTTGTGCACAAAATTACATATACAGACAGACAGACAGACAGACGGACATCGCTAAATCGACTCAGAATTGAATTCTAAGCCGATCGGTATACTAAAAGATGCGTCTATGACCACTATTTCTTGGCGTTACATACAAATGCACAAACTTATTATACCCTGTACCACAGTACTGGTGAAGGGTATAAACAGTCTTTTTCGTTGGTGTAAGAAATTCTTATACACAAGATATTCTTGATTATAACGAAACGCACCATAGCGCAGCATCGTTTACCAACCATGCAAACGGTTTTAATTTTTTTGGAAATTGTTTTCTTCTGTGATAAGCTACGAAATATACACCCCGTTACCTATCATGAAATGTCGGAAGAAGAGGACTATAGGCGATGCAAAAATGTACGGGTGGAATGAAAATGCCATTTATTTGATTTATTGCCAAAATTTAAAAAAACTGTGATTTTTTTCATATTTTCCTCCATTTTTATACTGACAATGCCGGAAATGGAATTGGACAAAAAAAAAAAACAATACATACGAACATTAACCAGTAAAGGATACCATAAAAAGAAAATAACACAACAACCATATATCACATTTCGAAAAACACACATGCTGACAGTAAAGCAAAGTAGTGGTTTAAAATCTCGGTGAGGAAAAAAATAGTTACAGCACACGTACTACACGAACAGGGTAGTTGGCAAGAAGTGTTGCTAATTGAAACTATCGTATATTTTTTTGTGTGAAAATATATTTATACCCCAATATTCATATTTAATGTTCATCAATTTAGTTCAGCCATTTTATTTCTATAAAGTTAAGTTTCTGTGGAAATTAATAAAATTTACTTTTTTCAGTAAAAAACAAGTATATACGGCCGTAAGTTCGGCCATGCCGAATCTTATGTATCCTCCAGCATGGATTGCGTAGGAACTTCTACGAAAGACTGTCATCCACAATCGAATTAATCGGATGAAATTTGCTCCTCCAAGAGCAAATCTCGGGATCATTTTATATGGGGGCTATTAATGAGTATGGACTGATATGGACCACTTTTGGCATGGTTGTTAAATATCATATACTACCACCACGTACCAAATTTCAACCAGATCGGATGAATTTTGCTACTCCAAAAGGCACCGGAGGTCAAATCTGTGGATCGGTTTATATGGGGCTATATATAATTATGGACTGATATGAACCAATTTCTGTATGATTGTTGGATACTATATACTAACATCATGTACTAAATTTCAATCGAATCGGATGGATTTTGCTCTTCCAGGGGCTCCGGAGGTCAAATCTGGGGATTGGTTTATATGGGGGCTATATATAATTATCGACCGATTTCGACCAATTTTTGCATGGGTGTTTGAGGCCATATATTAACAACACGTTCCAAATTTCAACTGAATCAAATGAATTTTGGTCTTCCAAGAGGCTCCGGAGGTCAAATCTGGTGATCGGTTTATGTGGGGGCTATATATAATTATGGACCGATGTAGACCAATTTTTGCATGGTCATTAGAGACCATTACTAACACCATGTACCAAATTTCAGCCGGATAAGATGAAATTTGCTTCTCTTAGAGGCTCCGCAAGCCCAATCGGGGGATCGGTTTATATGGGGGCTATATATAATTATGAACCGATGTGGACCAATTTTTGCATGGTTGTTAGAGATTATATGCTGACACCATGTACTTAATTTCAGCCGGATCGGATGAAATTTGCTTCTCGTAGAGGATTCGCAAGCCAAATTTGGGGGTCCGTTTATATGGGGGCTATACGTAAAAGTGGACCGATATGGCCCATTTGCAATACCATCCGACCTACATCAATAACAACTACTTGTGCCAAATTTCAAGTCGATAGCTTGTTTCGTTCGGAAGTTAGCGTGATTTCAACAGACGGACGGATGGACGGACATGCTCAGATCGGCTCAGAATTTCACCACGACCCAGAATATATATACTTTATGGGGTCTTAGAGGAATATTTCGATGTGTTACAAACGGAATGACAAAGTTAATATACCCCCATCCTATGGTGGAGGGTATAAAAAACCCTAAAAAGAGAGCAGTTAAAAATAGTTCATTAACTAGAATAAGAAACTGAACAAGAAATTTGTAATCACTGATAACAACGTGTATAAATCTATGGATTTATACTCTTTACTTTGATATGAATATGAATGAATATGAATTTGAATAATGCGCTAACCGTTACAGTTTAGAAGTAATTAAGAAATGAATTTTATAGTTTGAATGTTATGCTTTGAAATTAATGTCATGTAAAAGGAAAGCTATTCTACTAAAAGTTAGACAATTTTTCCTGGAAACTCTTTTCATTTTAACTTTGATATCAGGGCTAACTCCCACACTCAAAAAAAGTTTACTTGGATCCAAAGCTTTTGACCTTCCCTTAAGGATTTTGGTATTGATTCCGAGCCAAATATGCAGCTTCTTTAAAATAGAGAAATTTTTTAGTGACCTATCAGGCTTTAAATTTATTTATTTATTTATTTATACAATATTCCAAGTGGGCCAGAAGGGACCCTATAGGTCAGTAAGGATCACAGCGAGTCAGAAAGGACTATCAGCGAGATGGGTCAGAAGGGACCCTGTTGAGTCAGTAAGGGCTCCGCGGTACTCAATAAGGTTCAATATATATAAGCAGATGGGTCAGGAGGGACCTCATTGAACCAAACAAAGTTTAACAAGTATATACGGCCGTAAGTTCGGCCAGGCCGAAGCTTATGTACCCTCCATCATAGATTGCGTAGAAACTTCTTCTAAACACTGCCATCCACAATCGAATTACTTAAGCTGCGGTAACGCTTGCCGATGGCAAGGTATCTTAAAACCTCGTAACACCATCTTCTAAATTGTATGTAAGTCCATACACAGAAAAAAATATTACCAAAATATTTCCAATTAAAAAGTTAATTGAAGTTGAAAATTTTTTCAATTAATAAATTAATTGATACAATTAACTTTTTAATCATGATAGAAGCATTAAGTTAATTAAGTCAATGATTGAAAATTTTTAAATTTTTAATTAAAAAATTAATTGATACAATTAACTTTTTAATCAAATTCGGAAGACTAATTCAGTTAAAAAAGTGCTGATTTTTTTTTTAATTTTTAATTAAAAATGTATTTCAAACAACCATTTGTTAATCCAAATAAAAACTCTAAGCCAATTCAGAAAGTAATTAAAAATAGTTACCTTTTTTAATTAATAAATTAATTGAGTTTTGCAATCAACATTAATTAAATTTTTAATTGAATCAATTAAAAAATTAATTGAAATTAATTTGAAAATCAATTAATTTTTTAATCAAGAATTTTTTCTATGCCCAATTAAAACTATGATTGATACTATCATTTTCGTGATTGAAGACATTTCAATTAAAAAATTAGTTGGATCAATTAATTTGGTGATTGAATCAGAAAAATTTTTTTTTTGTGTGTACGTGAAATATATTAAATCAAAAAAGATCGATCCAATACGTATATAATTCAGTTTGACAAAGTAGACATAAAATTTTGACAAAATTTTCTACCGAAATAAAATTTTAACAAAATTTTCTATAGAAATAAAATTTTCACAAAATTTTCTATAGAAATACAAATTTTGACAAAAATTTCTACAGAAATAAAATTTTAACAAAATTTTATATAGAAATAAACTTTTGACAAAATTTTCTATAGAAATAAAATCTTGGTAGATTGTTTGTGGCTCGAGTGGCAACCATGAAATTTTAACAAAATTTTCTATAGAAATAAAATTTTGACAAAATTTTCTATAGAAATAAAATTTTGACAAAATTTTCTATAGAAATAAAATTTTGGTAGATTATTTTTGGCTCTAGTGGCAACCATGATTATGAACCGATATGGACCAATTTTTGTGTGATTGGACCAATTTTGGTATGGTTGTTAGCGACCATATACTAACACCACGTTCCTAATTTGAACCGGATCGGATGAATTTAGCTCCTCCAAGAGGCTCCGGAGGTCAAATCTGGAGAACGTTTTATATGGGGGCTATATATAATTATGGACCGATATGGACCAATTCTGGCACGGTTGTTAAAGATCATATACTAACATCATGTTCCAAAGTACAACCGGCTTGGATGAAATTTTCTTCTCTTGGAGACTTCGCAAGCCAAATCTGGGGATCGGTTTATATGGGGGCTATATATAATTATGAACCGATGTGGACCAATTTTTGCATGGTTGTTAGAAACCATATACCAACATCATGTACCAAGTTTCAGCCGGATCGGATGAAATTTGCTTCTCTTTGAGGCTCCGCAAGCCAAATCTGGGCATCGGTTTATATGGGGGTTATACAATTATGGACCGATGTGGACCAATTTTTGCATGATTGTTAGAGACCATATACCAACACCATGTACCAAATTTCAGCCGGATCGGATGAAATATGCTTCTCTTAGAGGCACCACAAGCCAAATCTGGGGATCGGTTTATATGGGGGTTATATATAATTATGGACCGATGTGGACCAATTTTTGCATGATTGTTAGAGACCATATACCAACACCATGTACCAAATTTCAGCCGGATCGGATGAAATATGCTTCTTTTAGAGGCTCCACAACCAAATCTGGGGATAGCTTGTTTCGTTCGGAAGTTAGCGTGATTTCAACAGACGGACGGACGGACGGACATGCTTAGATCGACTCAGAATTTCACCACGACCCAGAATATATATACTTTATGTGGTCTTAGAGCAATATTGCGATGTGTTACAAACGGAATGACAAAGTTAATATACCCCCATCCTATGATGGAGGGTATAAAAGGTGCCACCATGGACGATAAGGGCGCGAAAACAGGACTATAGAAGCAGTAATTGCACGCAGAGAAGAAACATGATTGTCACAATCATATTCGAAGAGCAAAATAATATGATAGGAGCTATTTTTGCGGCGACCATGTAACATTTTAACCTGCAACCATGTTGGCTCATTGAACATGGTTCTAAAAAAAATATAATTGTCCATCTAAAATGTTATTATATTGATAAAAAGAATTTTGTTTGAATGAAAAGACAATGGTCACGATTTAAAATGTTACGGTATACATTAAAAATGCTTTTCTCCTACACCCTCACAAAAAATCGCTTCTGTAACATATACTCCCAAACATATTTTGCTTCAAGCATATACATTTTTGGGTATTGCCCAATTTTTGGGTATTGCCCAATATATAATATGTTTGAAAGCATATTGGTCTAAACAATATATGTTTGGGTAGTCTAAGTTCCAAACATTTTGTATTTTTGCATCCAAATTCAATAATGTTGTCCTCCAAAAAACAATATGTTATTATGTGAACATATGATATGTTTGGAAGCATTTTGCACCCAAAAATATTATATGCTTAAAAAAATTCTCCCAAACAATATTGTGCTCAAAATTTCATTTATTTATTTATATATTTACAATCATAATGAATTATGAAAATAAACAGGTAATATAGGTGCTAACAACATAGGTTTTCGACCTGAATGCTCAAAATTTTGTTTCTGCCTAATTGTACATTCCCCCACATCTTTCTCACTTCCACGAGATTTTTTAGTTCTTAGCACCTTTTTCTGTAATACAAACATTGTAGAAGAAATTATTCAATTTTATGATTTTTTTATTTTAAATTTACCTTTTGCCGGACGGGGATTCAAACAGCGGACCACACAGTTTGTAAGGATCAAAGAAGTAGCTGATCAATTGCCCAAGGAAAAATAAAATGTTAATTTTGTAATAACAAGCAACAACCACCAACTTAGTTCAATATCGCTCCCTGTTAAATAGCGCTCCAAGCTACTAAACACATGTATGTTTATAGGCTATTTCTAAATTAATATATGTTTGCATCCAAGCATATTATATTTACAAACATTTTATGTCCCAAACATAATATGTTCTAACATATTAACATATATGTCCCAAACATGTTATGCTAGTTTATGAACATTATATGCTTGCACTCAAAAATATTGTGTTTAAAAATTTGTGTTCCAAACATATAATGTTTATAGCCAAACATATGAAAAACAGTCTTTTTCATCCGTGTAGTTAAAAGAACATGGTCACAACCTAAAATATTTTGATCTTTATGAAAAAACTTTTTTCGAAAAAAGGACGCCACTTGAGAAAAGAAAACACAAAATTAACTTATTTGTTTGTTTTTGTTTATTTATAAACTAATTCATTGTTTATTTGTATTTATAATGCCGTTCAATCAAACATCATATATTTTTACACACTCTATTTTATTTCAATTTCAACAATTGATTACTTAATCATTCCATATTTACATCGTGCCCATCAAATGTACAAACGCAGACATCATGTAACTGCAAATAAAAATAAATGATCCATATAGCAAAATGCAGAACAAACAAGTATATACGGCCGTAAGTTCGGCCAGGCCGAAGCTTATGTACCCTCCATCATGGATTGCGTAGAAACTTCTTCAAAACACTGCCATCCACAATCGAACCCAGCAAAAACTCCTATTACCAGGTATGAGTACAAGTACGCATGCGCCAAATTGGTAACAACTTCCTCGTACATATATCAGTAGTAATACTTTTACACGGGCATGACATTGGAGGAAAGTACTTCCGTGCAAGCATACCAGCAGTCGAAAAATAAGTACTTCTTCGCAAGCATACCAGCTCTCCAAAAATAATATCTTTACCATAAAAATGCCCAAAAAGTGTGAACTCACCCTTGTTGTTTTGTAATCCAACACACTATTCCACGCTCCACGACATGGATCTATTCAATGATGTTATTTTGTAAAAACTTATGTACTATACAACTTTAGAAAACAAAGTATATTTTATTGGCAATTTTTTCCTGAAATGTAATTTGGCATTACTTATCGCTACTATTAAATGTGCCCACTGTAGAGCCGAACCCGGACCTCAAGATACGATTTTGATTACCGGTATTAATAGAAAGAATCACTTTTTGCCTACACAGGTAAGTTATTATTTTTAAATCCCAGGTAATACTGCAAGTAGTAACTTTTTGATTACCGGTATTACTGAAAGAATCACTAGTGCTTACCCAGTTTTTGCTGGGAATTACTTAAGTTGCGGTAACGCTTGCCGATGGCAAGGTATCTTAAAACCTCCTAACACCATCTTCTAAATTGTATGTAAGTCCATACGTGGTATATATTAAATCAAAAAAGATCGATCCAATACGTATATAATTCAGTTTGACAAAGTAGACATAAAATTTTGACAAAATTTTCTACAGAAATAAAATTTTAACAAAATTTTCTATAGAAATAAAATTTTCACAAAATTTTCTATAGAAATAAAAATGTTGACAAAATATTCTATAGAAAGAAAATTTTGACAAAATTTTCTCTAGAAATAAAATTTGACAAAGTTTTCTATAGAAATAAAATTTTGACAAAATTTTCTATAGAAATAAAATTTTGGTAGATTATTTGTGGCTCGAGAGGCAACCATGATTATGAACCGATATGGACCAATTTTTGTGTGATTGGACCAATTTTGGTATGGTTGTTAGCGACCATATACTAACACCACGTTCCTAATTTGAACCGGATCGGATGAATTTTGCTCTTCCAAGAGGCTCCGGAGGTCAAATCTGGAGAACGTTTTAATAAAATTAAATATAAATTAAACTTAATTCAAAGGATGGTTTCTTAATTTCATAAGGTTGTCCGAAAAAATAAATAGTTGTTTTAACAAACGAATGAAATTTTATTGGTTGGGATTAGATTAGAGTGTTAATGTGCTCAAATTTTAGTTATCCAAACAATTTATGTATTGTTGTGCCAGACAAGAATTGGTTGCTCTAACAAATATTGTTGGTTATATTCTGATGGTAGATGGGACCAAATAAAACGGTTGGCAAAAAAATTGGTTGGCACAACAAATTTGTTTTCTGTGTGTGGGGGCTTTGTCTAATTCTGAGCCGATTCGTGATTTTTCTGTGATTGGGGATCGGTTTATTTGGGAGCTACGCATAATATAGATCGATACGGACCAATTTTGACATGGTTGTTATCGGCCATACGCTAGCGAAATGTACCAAATTTCAATCGGATCGGATGAATTTTGCTCCTTCAAGAGGCTCCGGAGGTCAAATCCGGAGATCGGTTTATATGGGGGCTATTATAATTATGAACCGATATGCAACAATTTTTGCATGGTTGTTAGATACCACATAATAACACCACGTACTAAGTTTCAACCGGATCGGATGAATTTTGCTCTTCCAAGAAGCTCCGGAGGTCAAATCTGGGGATCGGTTTATATAAGGGTCATTAGCGTAGCTAGAATCTTTTCCTAGGGGGGCTATAGCCCCCCTAGACTGAAGTTATAGGTTCTATTATTGTTTTATTTTATAAAAATGAATAAAAAATCTTATTCCAATATAACTCGACAATTAATTTATAATAAAGGACCTGTTCGAAACCGAAACTTTTTACTAGCATTGGTAAAAATTTGATGTAAATCGAGGTGAGTATAATTTCACTAGCCCTGGGGGCTAGTAAGAACCAAATAAAACGGTTGGCAAAAAAATTGGTTGGCACAACAAATTTGTTTTCTGTGTGTGGGGGCTTTGTCTAATTCTGAGCCGATTCGTGATTTTTCTATGATTGGGGATCGGTTTATTTGGGAGCTACGCATAATATAGATCGATACGGACCAATTTTGACATGGTTGTTATCGGCCATACGCTAGCGAAATGTACCAAATTTCAATCGGATCGGATGAATTTTGCTCCTTCAAGAGGCTCCGGAGGTCAAATCCGGAGATCGGTTTATATGGGGGCTATTATAATTATGAACCGATATGCAACAATTTTTGCATGGTTGTTAGATACCACATAATAACACCACGTACTAAGTTTCAACCGGATCGGATGAATTTTGCTCTTCCAAGAAGCTCCGGAGGACAAATCTGGGGATCGGTTTATATAAGGGCCATTAGCGTAGCTAGAATTTTTTCCTAGGGGGGCTATAGCCCCCCTAGACTGAAGTTATAGGTTCTATTATTGTTTTATTTTATAAAAATGAATAAAAAATCTTATTCCAATATAACTCGACAATTAATTTATAATAAAGGACCTGTTCGAAACCGAAACTTTTTACTAGCATTGGTAAAAATTTGATGTAAATCGAGGTGAGTATAATTTCACTAGCCCTGGGGGCTAGTAAGAAATTTGACATTTGTTGAAAATTCTTGAAATTTACGACATCACTAGGCTTGGCGTGTTTTGATTATATCAAAACAAACAAAAAGTAGTTTGATTTGTTTAAGAAATGAAATTTTCTGGAGGTGTGTAAGCCCCCTCCCCAGAGGCCTTCCTACGCTAAGATAAGGGCTATATATAATTATTGACCGATATGGACCTATTCTGGCGTGGTTGTTAGAGATCATATACTAACACCACGTACAAAATTTCAACCGGATCGGATGAAATTTGCTTCTCTTAGAGGCTCCGCAAGCCAAATCTGGGAATCGGTTTATATGGGGGCTATATATAATTATGGACCGATGTGGACCAATTTTTGCACGGTTGTTACAGACTATATACCAACATCATGCACCAAATTTCAGTTGGATCGGATGAAATTTGCTTCTCTTAGAGGCCCCGCAAGCCTAATCTGGGAATCGACTTATATGGGGGCTATATATAATTATGAACCGATGTAGACCAATTTTTGCATGTTTGTTAAAGACCATATGCTAAAACTATGTACCAAATATCAGTCGGATCGGATGAAATATGCTTCTCTTATAGGCTCCGCAAGCCAAATCTGGGGGGGGGGGGGGGTTTATACGTAAAATTGAACCGATATAACCCATTTGCAACACTATCCGACCTACATCAATAACAAATACTTGTGCCAAGTTTCAAGTCGATAGATTGTTTCGTTCGGAAGTTAGAGTGATTTCAACGGACGGACAGACGGACGACCAAAAATATAAATAATTTATGTGGTCTTAGTAGGGTTGCCAGATTCAAATGGTCTATTGTCTGGAATTTTTGAAAAAGTTGCCTGGATTAAAAAAAAAATCTGAATTTCGTAAATCCCCAAATATGTGGAATAAAACTATTTTTTAAAATATTTAAATAAATAATAAAAACACAACAAAACATTTATAATTCAGTCTTTTCATAAACATAAATAAAATAAAGTAAATTTAATTTAATTAAATGACAAAAAGAGAACATAATTTTAATTCAATATTTTCTTACAAACTAACTTTAAAAGGCCAAATAGGTTTAATGCAGTTTTTATAGATAATAAATATCGCACCTATTAAACAAAAGGGTAGTAACTCAAAATTTTTTTTATTTTTCAGTAGAGACAAAACACTGTAGTAAGAAAGTATTAACTCTGAAGACAAGAAAATAGACATAACGGCATTTTTAAATGCCGTTATGTGAGAATTTTACAGTGTGTTTCGTATTTTAATGAAAAGTGCAAATGTCAAAATTTTGAGTGCTGGTTAAAAGTAATTAATAATCAAAAATCACCCTATTGAGAATGAAAAAGATAAATAACTAAACGTTTAGTCTTTTCTATTGAAATATTATTTCAAAAATATATCTAGCTGGAAATTTATTGAATAGCTTGTAACTGGATATGACATAGAAAATCTGGAAATTCCAGCCCATTCCAGTCCATCTGGCAATATTTCGATGTGTTACAAACGGAATGACAAAGTTAATATACCCCACATCCTATGGTGGAGGGTATAATAAATACTTACAATCCAATAAAAAATCCGGAGTCAAACTAAACCGAACTTGGGTAGGATTTATTTGAAAAAAATCGATGAAACGCATTTAACATAGTTTTCGAATTAAAAAACTATATGGTGTTTCAAACGACAAAAAAGCCCTACTTTGGAGCATAGCTGAAAGTCGTCATAAGTCTTTAGGTTAGGTTAGGTTAGGTGGCAGCCTGATGTATCAGGCTCACTTAGACTATTCAGTCCATTGTGATACCACATTTGTGAACTTCTCTCTTATCACTGAGTGCTGCCCGATTCCATGTTAAGCTCAATGACAAGGGAACTATAAAAAATCAACAATTTTTTTCTTATGGGCAATTATTGTTCAAAAGAAAAAGCAATTGTTTTAATAACTTTCTTATATGAATACATGAGATGTGCTTATATCCGTTACCTACTATAGAAGCTATTTGCTCGAATTGGTCACATGTACATTGGTAAGATGACAAGGTGAGATGAGATGAAGTTTAACACTTTCACTACCGAATTAAAAGTAGCCATTGCAAAATTATTTTTTCTTTAGAACTAGTGTATTCTATTGATATAGAGTACAAAACAACAAATTTTGGAAGTACAATTATGTAAACATGGATGTAGCAAAATGTCCTCCTAGGTGGACATTGGTAGTCAAAGGAGTTAATTCACCTAAATATACTTAAACACATTTTAATATGTGACCTTCAATTCTGTTAAAAAATTTTGTTTTTTGCATGTATTTTGGTATGATATGTATTTTGGAAAATCATAGTATGTATAGATATTGTTTGAAAATAAGTAACATTGTCAAAACCAATATTTTTGGAAATATTTTTCAAAATACCTATAGGAGCTAATAGGCTGACTTCATAACCTGACTTCTAAAATGTATCCATGTTTCCCAAATTTTCATTCATAATAAACATTTTATGTTTTGTGCTATGTTATTCAGCATTTACTTGAGTCCCATCCCTTTAAGCGTGACTATAATACGCGATCTGATAAAGGGTGATACGGTCAAAATTTGGTCAAGGGAAAACGCGTGTAAATCGGTGAAATCGTTTATTTAACAAATCAAATTAAATTTCTTTTTCAAGTTCAATTAGTATAAAATTCAGGAAAAATATTCAGTTAGGCTTTCGCTTTTCCAAATCCGAATTGCCGGGCCTCACGCTTGACACCTGCCATCAGATTTTGTACAGCCACCTTGTCCACCTTCTTCGCCGCAGAAAGCCAGTTTGCCTTGAACTGCTGCTCGTCCTTAGCAGTTTTTTTTTGGTCTTCTTTAGGTTCCGCTTGACAATAGCCCAGTATTTCTCAATTGGGCGGAGCTCTGGCGTGTTGGGAGGGTTCTTGTCCTTGGGAACCACCTGCACCTGTTGGCGGCGTACCACTCCATGGCCTTTTTACCGTAATGACAAGATGCCAAATCCGGCCAAAACAGTACGGAACAACCGTGTTTCTTCAGGAAAGGCAGCAGACGTTTATTCACAGTCCCGGAAGCTATGAAAATGCTGCTTTTCCAGCCACAGGTACAGATGGCTTGCCAAACCAGATATTTCTTTGCGAACTTTGACAGTTTTATATGCTTGAAAATATCTGCTACCTTTCCCCTTCCTTTTGCCGTATAAAACTCCTGTCCCGGAAGCTGCTTGTAGTCGGCTTTGACGTAGGTTTCGTCGTCCATTACCACGCAGTCAAACTTCGTCAGCATTGTCGGGGATCGCGCTTTGGCCGTCGTATTTTGTTTATCATCGCGATTTGGAGTCACTACCTTCTTGTAAGTCGATAGTCCGGCTCGTTTTTTGGCTCGATGCACGGTTGTAGACGATACACCCAGCTTATTTGCGGCATCTCGGAGAGAGAGGGTAGGGGGTTCGCTTGAAACTACCGGCAACTCTCTTTGTCGTCTCAGCGGCTTCCGGTTTTCGATTTTCGCCCAATCCAGACTTCCTGGCTGTCGACAAACTTTCCCCAAACACTTTAATTACATTTGTAACGGTTGATTTGGCAACTTTTAGCGATTTTGCCAGCTTTGCGTTTGTGTAGCTCGAATTTTCGTGATGCGCGAGCAAAATTTTGATACGCTGCTCTTCTTGCTTGGACGGCATTTTGACAACTGAAGAGGGAATTCTAAAATCAAAATAGGAGCAACATTCTACACACACACCTTCAAAATGAGGGGTGTTCAGGTTTTTTAAATGCAAAATTGAAAGAAATACGTCAAGTTTATATTTTGACCGTATCACCCTTTATGTAACCATCGATAGAATTGCTTGTTTCCTGAATAATCGAAAGCTTAGTTTTGATAACTTGTTTATCCGAGTTCTGGTTTACGAGTTCAAAAACGCAAATTGGGTATTAAATCCTTTATTAAAACTCCTTAAGGTTTGAATTTTGTATTTAGGATACACATAGGATGAATATCTTTTTATTTTACGAACCGGTTAGCTAGAAAATTTAGTCTTTTCAGTGTTTGAATTATTTTTACTAAAATTGTGTCGAATTCCTTCAAATCTCAAAGTCATGAAAATATTTTTCCAGCTGCAATGGGATTTACAGAGCCCCATGCAATCTCTTCTTTATAATAATTTCGAATTTTGTACTTGCATATAACATTTTTAGTATAATAGTATTCAAACGGTTTTATAAATTTTGCAACCTTTAGCTACCGATGTCCACTACACATGACTTAATCGACTTACCCTGTATATACCGTACACCCAATTTTCAATTTTTTATGTCCTTTTAGTTAAATAACAGTTCCTCTCATACAGAAAAAATCAACAATTGCATACTATAAATAGGTCACCTTAATTGCTCAAGGGCAATATCAGAAATGACAAAAAATGCGGATTTCACTTTTTCCATAGAAACAAACTTTCATAAAATTGACAAAACACATGTTCGACTATATAAAACTGGTAAGTTATTATTAGAAGGGCCCCCTTAACATACTCCAACAAAATTTTTAAATAAAGCATACAAGGATAATCTATAATCGACGCTCAAAGTCATGTCCTCCCAGGTGGACATCGTTAGTGAAAGGGTTAACAATATTCAGTAAAAAATAGTTTTTAATATATATTAATAGTTCCTCATGGAAAATAAGGTGGTAGATATATTAAATGGCACGAATATTACTTCACTTTATAATTATCTTGAACACGCAATCAAATACAGAAACATGATTGTAAACGAATATAATTTTTGAAAACAATATAACATGCGTAAGAGGCAAACAGCAATAATGCTATTTATGCCTTTACAAATATATATATGTATGTAAGAATATCTTTTTGCAAACTTTATTTGCAATTTAATTTATAAATTTATAAATACATGTATATTCAATAATTTTGTAAAATTTTTTTAAGAAGAAAATTAAAAAAAAAACAAGTATATACGGCCGTAAGTTCGGCCAGGCCGAAGCTTATGTACCCTCCATCATGTATTGCGTAGAAACTTCTTCTAAACACTGCCACCCACAATCGAATTACTTAAGTTGCGGTAACGCTTGCCGATGGAAAGGTATCTTAAAACCTCCTAACACCATCTTCTAAATTGTATGTAAGTCCATACGTGGTATATATTAAATCAAAAAAGATCGATCCAATACGTATATAATTCAGTTTGATAAAGTAGACATAAAATTTTGACAAAATTTTCTACACAAATAAAATTTTAACAAAATTTTCTATAGAAATAAAATTTTCACAAAATTTTCTATAGAAATAAAATTTTGGTAGATTATTTTTGGTTCTAGTGGCAACCATGATTATGAACCGATATGGACCAATTTTTGTGTGATTGGACCAATTGTTGTATGGTTGTTAGCGACCATATACTAACACCACGTTCCTAATTTGAACCGGATCGGATGAATTTTGCTCCTCCAAGAGGCTCCGGAGGTCAAATCTGGAGAACGTTTTATATGGGGGCTATATATAATTATGGACCGATATGGACCAATTCTGGCACGGTTGTTAAAGATCATATACTAACACCATGTTCAAAATTACAACCGGATTGGATGAAATTTGCTTCTCTTTGAGGCTCCGCAACCCAAATCTGGGGATCGGTTTATATGGGGGCTATATATAATTATGGACCGATGTGGACCAATTTTTGCACAGTTCTTAGAGACCATATACCAACACCATGTACCAAATTTCAGCCGAATCGGATGCAATTTGCTTCTCTTTGAGGCTTCGCAAGCCAAATCTGGAGATCGGTTTATATGGGGTCTATATATAATTATTTCAGGCGGATCGGTTGAAATTTGCTTCTCTTTGAGGCTTCGCAAGCCAAATCTGGAGATCGGTTTATATGGGGGCTATATATAATTATGGACCGATATGGATCAATTTTTGCATGGTTATTAGAAACCATATATCCACACCATGTACCAAATTTCAGCCGGATCGGATGAAATATGCTTCTCTTAGAGGCTCCACAAACCAAATCTGGAGATCGGTTTATATGGGGGCTATATATAATTATGGACCGATGTGGACCAATTTGTGCATGGTTGTTAGAGACCATATACCAATACCATGTACCAAATTTCAGCCGGATCGGATGCAATTTGCTTCTCTTTGAGGCTTCACAAGCCAAATCAGGAGATCGGTTTATATGGGGTCCATATATAATTATGGACCGATGTGGACCAATTTTTGCACGGTTCTTAGAGACCATATACCAACACCATGTACCAAATTTCAGCCGGATCGGATGCAATTTGCTTCTCTTTGAGGCTTCGCAAGCCAAATCTGGAGATCGGTTTATATGGGGTCTATATATAATTATTTCAGGCGGATCGGTTGGAATTTGCTTCTCTTTGAGGCTTCGCAAGCCAAATCTGGAGATCGGTTTATATGGGGGCTATATATAATTATGGACCGATATGGACCAATTTTTGCATGGTTATTAGAAACCATATATCCACACCATGTACCAAATTTCAGCCGGATCGGATGAAATATGCTTCTCTTAGAGGCTCCACAAACCAAATCTGGAGATCGGTTTATATGGGGGCTATATATAATTATGGACCGATGTGGACCAATTTGTGCATGGTTGTTAGAGACCATATACCAACATCATGTACCAAATTTCAGCCGGATCGGATGAAATTTGCTGCTCTGTGAGGCTCCGCAAGCCAAATCTGGGGATCGGTTTATATGGGGGCTATATAATTATGGACCGATATGGACCAATTTTTGCATGGTTGTTAGAGACCATATACCAACACCATGTACCAAATTTCAGCCGGATCGGATGAAATATGCTTCTGTTAGAGGCTCCACAAGCCAAATCTGAGGGTCCCTTTATATGGGGGCTATACGTAAAAGTGGGCCGATATGGCCCATTTTCAATACCATCCGACCTACATCGATAACAACTACTTGTGCCAAGTTTCAAGTCGATAGCTTGTGTCGTTCGGAAGTTAGCGTGATTTCAACAGACGGACGGACGGACGGACGGACATGCTTAGATCGACTCAGAATTTCACCACGACCCAGAATATATATATTTTATGGGGTCTTAGAGCAATATTTCGATGTGTTACAAACGGAATGACAAAGTTAATATACCCCCATCCTATGATGGAGGGTATAAAAAAACATTATAATTTATTTTATTTAAATATAGGTTTTCTACATTAGGTTTACGACTTTTCCGACATACGTATTATGCCGTCGCAAAGTCACAGTTTGCGACAGGCCAACCCTGTACAGGAGTTGTTCACATTGGCATGTTAGTTGTTTCACCAAATTTTCAGTGAATCTCTGGCCTGATTCTCAACAACTGATTTGAACAATTTCAAATGGTGTTGTAATCATAAATTAGGTTCTTCATTAAAATACAAAGCAGTAAGGACATAATTGTATCTTCTCCAAAAATATGTATGTATTAAAGATGTTCGTACTTATTTATTTTTTGGCTAAAATTTACATAAATTTACACTGTGTGCATAGTACATTCGACCGTGTTTTTAAATTTGCATAATGTTCAATGAAATATATGATATAAATATTGCATGTGTGTGTGTGTGTGTTTATGTCTTATAATGTACACATTAATCTTGGCAGTTTCAGCTGGGATTGTACAAGGACAAAAGCGCATATCTGTAGATAATTGGCTGTGGCAACGTCGTCATGCTGCTTAAGCTTTAATCTGAAACCTCATCAACATCTAATGTGTGCATATGAAAATTTTATATAGCATTTAACCGAGTTTCTAGCAAACATAGTAATTTACAGACGCTTTTGCTAAACCCAATGTGACACTTAAATCCTACTCTCAAACACATGCAACATGAACTCGCACACACACACACTCACACATATCTATTCGAAGGAAATAGACCTCCATATTTGGGTAGATTTACATTGGCTTCTAGGGACATTGTAATATCTACGGGTGTGTTAAAAAGGGTGTACTTGTATGTGTGCTTTACAGATATTGTAATTTTATCACAATTTAGCACGATTTAAACACCATATGCGAGAAAGTGTCTCACAGAGATTTCACTGATGAGGAAACTGTTGCTACTTCTGCTGGTGTTCATGGTACTGTTTACAACTACCATCGTTTCGTGCGAATTTTGTTGTTGCTGATATGCCGGCTGTGATATGGTAGGGGTATGGCAATATTGGCGTCTATGTTTATGGTGGTTATGTCACCGTCGTTTTTATGTTTTCATTGTAGTCTCTCTGTAGTGGCTCTGTTGCTTGTGGCACAATTTTTCGTTGTGCATATGCTTCCCCATGAGTTGTTCTACACGAATTCCTTGATCAGCAATTCCACTTGTTACTCATATGCAGGCTAAAATGTTGGAAATATTTTTTCCTAATTTTAGGAAAATAGAAAAGCTTTTGTGAAGATATACGCAGCAAAACAAAAAAAAATTGGAAGTTCTTTTAAAGGCACAACTTTAAAAGCACTTCCAATGATGTCTGTACAGGAAGTTAATTTCAAAAAATTTTTTTATAATTCACTTTTTTCATATTTTCAATGGTGTTGAACCCACTGTTCAACAATTAGACTTCATTTGTTATTTGAATTCTTATGATTTCATTTTGTTTTATATTACCTTTGTATTCAACATGAATTCAAACCTTTTATATTTTTCTTTCATATCATTTATCTTATGTACCTCATTTCATTACTTTTATTTATAAAATATATATAATATTTTTTTTATGTAGTAGTAACATAAGTAAATAACGCTAGGAGCGTATTTAGTTTGAAGTCGCCATTGTTAAGTCAGTTCTAAGTGAGCAGTCAATAAAGCAAGAGGCTTTCAATTGTTCAAAAGAAATATCAAAACCTTTTTTATTTCTTGGAGAACTCAAATTAACCCCCTGAATTCTGCGTACCAGATACCAGAATTCTTCAAATGGGAAACTTAATTTCTTTGCACCCTCCACCATAGGATGGGAGATATATAATTTTGTCATTCCGTTTGTAACACATCGAAATGTTGGTCTAAGACCCAATAAAGTATTTATAATATATACATATTCTGGATCGTGGTGAAATTATGAGTCCGTTCGGCTGTCCGTCCGTCTTTGGAAATTACGCCAACTTCCGAACGAAACAAGCTATCGACTTGAAACTTGGTTGTTATTAATGTAGGTCGGATGGTATTGCAAATGGACCATATCGGACCATTTTTTGTATAGCTGCTATATAATTCGACATCCAAATTTGGTTTGCGGAGCCTCTTAGAGAAGCAAATTTCATCCGATCCGGTTGAAAGTTGGTACGAGGTGTATAATTACACAGGGGAACAAAATTGAACTTTTTTGTGTTGATTTGAAATTTATAGTAATTTGAGATCGCTGAATTCAAATCTGCAATTGGTTTTTTTCTATCAGGTCAACTTTTCAAGATATACCGTTATGTTCAAATTTAAGGCACTTCCGCTACATATACTGGAATAACTTGAAAACGGTTCACCATATTACAAAAAAAAAAATCGGAAACTCCCAAACAATATCCTCTTTAAGCCGTATTTACATTGTTTTTCAAGTAGTTTTGGGGATATCGTTAAATTTTTGAACGAAAAAAATTAAATTTTTTAACAAAAAATTGTTTTTTTTTTTTTTTTAAATTCCTACAAATAACAAGTGAGTAAAGTAGAAAGTCGGGTGGGGCCGACTATATCATATCCTAAACCACCCCTACGGAATTAGTAAACATTATCATTTGTGGGGTAACATTGATATAGGTTTGGGAGATAAACCGCAGTACCATATTTATAAAAAATTAAGGGGTACATGTTTATGGGTGCTTTGTCTCAATCTGAACGGAAATGTTTCATATTGGGAGCTATAGCCACTGGTGCCATTGAAAATTTTCGGACAAAAAAAGTCCCATACTTTCCACTGCATTCCCAAAAAATGTTCACTATAATGTTTTTCGTTAAACTTAAACAAAATTTACAAAACAAAAATGGTTCTATGTGCTTTATTATCTTAAAACGCATGAAAAACGGTTGTCACAGATGGTAGAATTCTACCAAAAATAGTACATTTTTTCTGTTTGGTAGATTAGTAGAATTCTTGATGTTTTGGTAAATTAGATCTATATAGAAATAAAAAGCCAAAAGTTTATATAACAATAAAAAATAAAAGTGAAAAAGTTTCTATTAAATTTTTTTTGAGAAAGTTTTCTATAGAAATAAAATTTTGAGAAAAAAGTCCATATAAATAAAATTTTCTCTATAAAAATAATATTTTGAAAAAAATTCGGAATTACCACATTTCCCATTAGCATCCTCTACTTGCAGCAAAACTATCAACCAATTATCAGAATAAATTCAGGCAGTTCATTAAACCCAAATTTCATTAAAAAAAATTTTGACAAAATTTTATTTATAGAAATATTTGTTTGGTAGATTTGTGGTAAGATTTGCTTCAAACTTTTGTAGATTTTTTTGTTACCGGCTTTTAATTTCCTCCTCTGGAGCCATCACAATGCAAAAATTATTAAAAATTCTAGGGCCACAAAGTCCCTACTTTGTGGCCCTATCTCCTACAAGACGCTAAGTATTAGAAAAAACCTATATATAGGGAATTTCCCCTACTTCTAGCAACACTGGCTATAGTTGATATTGCACCTACGGGGTTAGTATGCCACTAATATTGACCCCATTATTAACAAAGAGAAAATCGCTCAATTAGTGTGGGTAATAAATCCAAAATTGTAAAATTCGAGCAATATTCTTATGTAAGAGCTACAAGTACGTATAAATACGATCGCTAGTACATCTACATTTGAAATTTGAGTAACATTGGTTAATAAATAAGAGTAGTATGGCCAAATTTGGGAAAATCGAGCGATGCATATATATGGGACCTATATCTCAATCAGAACCGATTTCGTTGAAATTTTGCACATACAGTTAGTGCTACAGAAGATTACATTTGGCCAACTTTGAGTACTATCGGTTGATAAATAAGGGTTTTATAGCCAAATTTAGAAACATCGGACGGTACATATATATGGGAGCTATAGCTAAATCTGAACCGATTTCCATGATTTTTTGCACATATAGTTAGTATTATAGAAGATTACATTTTGCCAACTTTGAGTAAGATCGGTTAATAAATAAGGGTTTTGTGGCCAATTTTGGAAAAATCGGGCGATACATATATATGGGAGCTATAGCTAAATCTTAACCGATTTGGATGAAATTTTGCATATATGTATATGTTTCATCCCAGGGTACAAAAAATTGTCTCCAAATCGTTTTAGATATAAATATTTGTATATACCCAGCAAAACCTCTCTCATTACCCGCTAATCTTGTAGGTAAGCCTGTTTAAAAATTAATAACCACTTATTAATTGGCATCGCTCCGGATTACATTTACATACGCACTTCTCCCTAGGCATACCTTTGGCCATGAAATAATTAGTGCTTTTAAAGCATATAATCACCTAATATGTAATCACTTATTCGTAGATATACCAAAGTTTGCAAAATAGCCACTTATTGTCTCAGGCAACCAAATCTCGAAAATATAGACTTCTCTAGCCGATTACAATGGATCAAAATTCACATTATGTTCGAAATCTACTAAAAGTGGATTTTATATAATCCTTTTTATAAGGCAAATGACAGTTGAAATCTAGTGAAGTCGATTTTGAAAGTGTAATGTGAATGAGGTATAATAAAGCATTTATTTAAAATATAGCATATTAGTCATTAATTTAAAACACAATTATTATGAAATATTCGTAAAAAATATTCCTTAACGGAAAAATCTTCTGAATTACCTTAATATATTCTTTTTGAGTTTTTTAAGTAATTGATCAATTATGTGAATAATTATACCTAATGGTACCATCATTCTATTTTATTAAGTCATTAAAAGTCAAATGCATTACATTTTGAGAATATCAATTCGAAAATTACCGAGAAGTATTTATTATTGTCATTACAAGTTAGTTATTATAACTCACCGCAATGTAATGCAATGTGTAATGACATCTTCACTCCTGGTAATGTAAATTGTAATGAGATGTGGTTACCTAGTTTTTGCTGGGTAGGAATATAAATTTTGATAATAACTCCCAACAAATTTGAAGGAGTTTATATGGTAAAACAAATTTTGGTCTACATAATAGTGAAGGGTAAAATATAGTCGGCCCCGCCCGACTTTAGACTTTACTTACTTGTTTTAATTTAATATGTTGAATCGTTTTCAAGTTATTCCAATATATGTAGCGGAAGTGCCTTAATTTTGAAAATATCGGTATATCTCAAAAAATCGTGCTGATAGAAAAAAACCAAGTGCAGATTTGGACTCAGCGTCCCAAATAACCATAAAAACGATATTCAGTTCTTAATCAACGGAACCACTGTTCCCGTGTGTTTTATATAGCCCCCAGATAAACCGTTCGCCAGATTTGACCTCCGGAGCCTCTTGGAGGAGCGAAGAGGCTCCGGAGGTCATTTGACCTGTTGAAATTTGGTACGTGTTGTTAGTATATGGTCTCCGATCTCCAGATTTTACCTCCGGTAGCAGATCCGGCTACCCCAGTGGACAGAGTTTCACCTTAATTTACTTAAAATTTTGCGTAAAGAGTACAACTGATGGTATTGTCAAATATGCCAAATTTTATTGAAATCGGTTCAGATTTAGATGTAGGTCATATATATCTTACACCCGATATATATTCAGATGACTACCGGAGGCCAAAGTTTCATTCCCATTTACTTGAAATTTTGCATTGGGAGTAGAATTTGCATTTTAGCAATATATTCTCGCTAGAGGTGTGCACGTGAGTAATATTTTACTCACGCTCACGCACACTCACGACGGAACAATTTTACTCACGCACGATATTGTCTTGAACTCACGCACGAAAATGTCGTGACTCACGAAAACTACCGTGATTCACGAGAAATATCGTGACTCACGGAAACTGTCGTGACTCACGAATAATTTTATGAGTAATTTACCTCATGAAAACATAAGCACGATTAAAATCGAGGGCTTTATTAAACTCTTAATATGCTAGGTGTCAGTAAAATTGTAAATGAATTGAACTCTTAAGCGTTTTATATTGGTGAGCAGGATTATTTTCGTGAGCATAATTGGTTACTAACGCACGTTCACGAAGATATTATTTTCGTGACTCACGCTCACGCACGACCCTTTTTTTATTAATCACTCTCACGTACACTCACGCCGCTCCCATCAGCGTGACTCACAACTCTCATGTGAGTCACGAAGATTTTCCTGAGTCACGACAATTTCGTGTCTCGTGCACACCTCAAATTCACGCATTATTTAGGAAATATTGTAGAATTTACTTGGTATTTTGCACAGAGAATATTTGACATTCTGTTCAAGTGTGTCGAATTTGATCCTCCTGTTTAGGTAAATATGGTCAAAATGCCCGCATTTTAACTACACAAATTTCTGTAATGATTTCCCATATTGTATTCAAATCCTACAGACTCTAGACTTTCCACAGAACAGATGGTCACCTGTCTTGGCGAAATCTAGACCATATCCCTTTTGCCAAATTGAACAAAATTGGCTTAAACACCCACATTTATTTTAACAACATTGTGTTTCGTCCCAGGGCGCTATCTGATTTAAATTTTAATTGTAGAGAATTTGTAAGAGAAATACATTTGTATTCGAATTTAGATCTCTACACACACCCTCAAAAAAAAAATCGCTTCTCTAACATATGTTCCAAACATATTTTGCAGGAAGCACATATATTATTGGATACTGCTGAAACATTAATATGTTTGTTTTATGTGAACATATTATATGTGAAGCATATGAAGCATTTTGAGCCCAAAAATATTATATGCTTGGAAGAATTTTCCCCAAAGAAGATTGTGCTCATTCCCTCACATAATTTTCACTTCCACGAAATTTGTTAATTCTTGACACCTTATCTGTAATACAAGTAATGTTGAAGAAATTATTCAATTTTATAAATTTTTTAAATTTTACCTTTCGCCTGGATGGAGAATCGAACCGAGGACCATACAGTTTTTAGGAACACACTATCCACTGGGCTACGTAGCTGTTATGGTCACCAGCAGATAATTATGGTTATAAGTTACATTTATATAGCATAGTTTGCAGCGCCCACGAGCCCATGCAAACATAACATTATTTAACAGAAACATACATTTGTTGGCAACGTGGAGCAGTGGTTAGCATGTCTGCCTTGCATGCAAAGGGTCGTGGTTTCAACCCCTGCTCCGACCGAACACCATTTTTTTTTAATTTACACATTTATATTTATACTATATAAAATTTTTATAATGAAACTTCGAAATGTGGGTTATTAAAGATTTACAGTCAGAAACAGTGCTTGATATAAGCGAAATGGACGGATAAAATGTTATTTTTTTATTGCAAAAATAACAATTTTTTTACAAAAAATAGTGTTTTATATAAAAGTTTGAAATTTTGGAAGGAACTCAAAAACTCTAACAAAAGAATAACGTGGAGTCGAGTATAAACATACATAAATAATTTTATAATATACACGTACATTGAATTAGGCGATAACTTTTAAATGCATTGAAAACTTATCGTGTTTTGTACTTGATTTCATTTCTACCTTTAAGGCCGGTATTAAGTTGACATTATCGCTCTGGTTTGCCTTTTACTTTTCTTTAATAATTCATTTTAAAGAAAATAAACCTTTTCAATTGTTTTAGCTGCAAAACTCGAACTTAATACCTGCTTTTATATTTATTAATAAGTAGTCAACACCTCTTGGACTACTTATTAATAAAACGGAACTAAACTTTATTTTTTTACATTTTACTGTTTAATTTTTCACTATTTCCTCCTTTTTTCATTTTACTATCCCAACTCTAAAAAGAGTATAGTGCCCTTTCGTTATTTTTATGAAGATCCCTTTGTAATTGTCGTATATTTTCCACTGTTTTTTTTTTTTAATTTCCTTTGCCTGAATATTTTGACTTACTCCTCGTACCGTCCGATTTATTTTAACGAACCAAGATAAATGCTGCTCTTAAGGCGAAAACACATGCTGTTTTTTTTTTTTCAAATGTCGATTCTCTTGGTTCCGAATGTCTATTCTCTTTACTCCGAATACTCATTCTACTATTCAAATTAAATCATATTTAGACTTAAGCATATCAAATTTTTGGCCTTATCATAAAACAGTTTTCCGAAACAACATACAAGCGGTTTCACAGAAATTGCTCTCTTTTGATTCTCTCGCTGTGTTATGTTTATATCTTTCGTCAACCCTCCCGGTTTCCATCTCTATTTCTTTCTCTATGCACTCTCTGTCGCTCTCTGAATAAAATATCACATCATATATATGTTTACTCGAAACTTGTAAATCTATATATGTTTACATTCATACATATTATTTCTATGAAACATTCATGCCCCAAACATAATATATTCTAACATATTAACATATGCGTCCGGAATATTTAGTGTTAGTTTAGAAACATTACATGTTTGCACTTAAATATATTGTGTTTAAAAATTATGTCCAAAACACATTTTGTTTATATCGGAACATATGAAAAACATATTTTTCTAACAGTGCAGTTACCAATAAATTTGAGATAGTAAACAAGTATATACAGCAGTAAGTTCGGCCGGGCCGAATCTTAAATACCCACCACCATGAACCAAATATTAGGGTTTCCTTTGAAATTTCAGGAGGGCTTGAGGACTTGAGGACACTTCCCGAAGATAAATTTAAAGATTTCATCCATGAGGACTATATCAGATTCTGGATTTATAAGAACCATTTTTGTTTGAGTTTTAGAGGAATCATTAACATCTCTTGTAAGTGTGCAAGAAAATTATAAAATAACGTCTTGATTTGAAATCTTAAATCTGTAGAAGTAAAATCTGGAAATTTTACATTGAGTTTCAAGCAATTTTCATCATCAGTGCGCCTTCTACACCCTCAAGAAGTGAAGTCGGTCTATATGGAGGCATTACCAAATGGACCTATAAAAACCTAATCCGATACACGTTTTTGTGAGCCTAAAATACCAGAATATTTACAATTTCAGGCAAATCAGATAAAAACTACGGTTTCTAGAAACCCAAGGAGTTAAATCGGGAGATCGTTCTTATGGGGGCTATACTAAAATATTGACCGATACTCACCGTTTTCGGCACACCTCTTTATGAGCCGAAAATACCTCTAGATTTCCAATTTCAGGCAAATAGGATAAAAACTTCGGATTCTAGAAGCCCAAGAAGTAAAATCGGGAAATCGGTCTATATGGGGGCTATACCAAAATATGGACCGATCCTCACCATTTTCGGCACACTTCTTTATGGTCCTAAAATACCTCTAGATTTCCAATTTCAGACAAATTGGATAAAAAATAAGGTTTCTAGAAGCCCAAGACCCCAAATCGGGAGGTCGTTTTATATGGGGAACATACCAAAACATGGACCGATACTCACAATTTTTGGCACACGTATTTGTGGTCCTACAATACCTCTAGATTTCCAATTTCCGGTAAATTGAATAAAAACTGCGATTTCTATAAGCCAAAGAAGTAAAATCGGGAGATCGGTTTATATGGGGGCTATACCAAAATATGGACCGATGCTCACAATTTTTGGCACACGTATTTGTGGTCCTACAATACCTCTAGATTTCCAATTTCAGGTAAATTGAATAAAAACTGCGGTTTCTATAAGCCCAAGAAGTAAAATCGGGAGATCGGTTTATATGGGGGCTATACCAAAATATGGACCGATACTCACAATTTTTGGCACACGTATTTGTGGTCCTACAATACCTCTAGATTTCCAATTTCAGGTAAATTGAATAAAAACTGCGGTTTCTATAAGCCCAAGAAGTAAAATCGGGAGATCGGTCTATATGGGGGCTATGCCAAAACGTGGACCGATACTCACCATTTTTGGCACACCTCTTTACGGTCACAAAATACCTCCAGATTTCAAATTTCAGGCAAATTGGATAAAAACTACGGTTTCTATAAGCCCAAGACCCCAAATCGGGAGGTCGGTTTATATGGGCACTATATCAAAACCTGGACCGATACAGCCCATCTTCGAACTTGACCTGCCTGCAGACAAAAGACGAGTTTGTGCAAAATTTCAGCACGATTGCTTCATTATTGAAGACTGTAGCGTGATTACAACAGACAGACAGACAGACAGACAGACGGACAGACGGACATCGTTATATCGTCTTAGAATTTCTCCCTGATCAAGAATATATATACTTTATATAGTCGGAAATCGATATTTCGATGCGTTACAAACGGAATGACAAACTTATTATACCCCCGTCACCATTCTATGGTGGTGGGTATAAAAATGTTGTATGACTTATCATAAATTCGGGGTCTTTGTCCTTAAGGAAAACACTTTATTAAATAAAGGGGAATTTCGTTTTTCTAAAATTTCGTTTCGGAGGAAACGAAATTTTAGAACATCGATTGTGGACTCGATACTTTGGGAACAAGTATCGAGTCCACAATCGATGTTATTTTTTAATTTTTTCGCTGTTTAGTTTTACATCCGATTTGGCGGAATTCGAAATTATCCACACGGACGAAAAAGGCTGTTTTTCATATGTTTGGGTGTAAAAATTATATGTTTGGAACTCAAATTTTTTAACACAATATTTTTAAGTGCAGTTTATAATGTTCATAAACTAGCATAACATGTTTGGGACATATATGTTAATATGTTAGAACATATTATGTTTGGGACATAAAATGTTTGTAAATATAATATGCTAAGATGCAAACATATATTATTTTAGAAATAGCCTATAGGTGCGAAGTATAATGACTATTGTATAAGCTGTCATGACGTGGAGGAAAAGGAATCAATTAAACACCTCTTGTGTGAGTGTCCTGCTTTTTGTGTAAGGCGTAAGCGAATTTTAGGAGCATATAGCTTTAGATTACTGGCAGACCTGGAAAACGTTAACTTAAGCAGTTTGTTAATGTTTTTGGAGCAATCTGGTTGGTTCCACAAAAGTAAATAATAGAGAAGGTTCAGTGGTTAAGACTAGAAGTGCCCATATGTAATAGGTACTTTTAGTTAAATGTGGTATCACAATGGACTGAATAGTCTAAGTGAGCCTGAAATTTAATTGGGCTGCCACTTTAACCTAACCTAACCTAACCTAACCTAAGTTGCGGTAACGCTTGCCGATGGCAAGGTATCTTAAAACCTCCTAACACCATCTTCTAAATTGTATGTAAGTCCATACGAGGTATATATTAAATCAAAAAAGATCGATCCAATACGTATATAATTCAGTTTGACAAAGTAGACATAAAATTTTGACAAAATTTTCTACAGAAATAAAATTTTAACAAAATTTTCTATAGAAATAAAATTTTCACAAAATTTTCTATAGAAATAAAAATTTTGACAAATTTTTGTATAGAAAGAAAAATTTGACAAAAATTTCTACGGAAATAAAATTTTAACAAAATTTTCTATAGAAATAAAATTTTGACAAAATTTTCTATAGAAATAAAATTTTGACAAAATTTTCTATAGAAATAAAATCTTGGTAGATTATTTTTGGCTCAAGTGGCAACCATGATTATGAACCGAATAAAATTTGAACAAAATTTTCTATAGAAATAAAATTTTGACAAAATTTTCTATAGAAATAAAATTTTGGCAATGATGAAAATTTTATTATGAACGGAATAAAATTTTAACAAAATTTTCTCTAGAAATAAAATTTTGACAAAATTTTCTATAGAAATAAAATTTTGACAAAATTTTCTAAAAAAAAATAAAATTTTTGTAGATTATTTTTGGCTCTAGTGGGAACCATGATTATGAACCGATATGGACCAATTTTTGTGTGATTGGACAAATTTTGGTATGGTCCTTAGCGACCATATACTAACACCACGTTCCTAATTTCAATCGGATCGGATGAATTTTGCTCCTCCAAGAGGCTCCGGAGGTCAAATCTGGAGAACGTTTTATATGGGGCCTATATATAATTATGGACCGTTATGGATCAATTCTGGCACGGTTGTTAAAGATCATATACTAACACCATATTCCAAATTACAACCGGATTGGATGAAATTTGCTTCTCTTGGAGACTTCGCAAGCCAAATCTGGGGATCGGTTTATATGGGGGCTATATATAAGTATGGACCGATGTGGATCAATTTTTGCATGGTTGTTAGAGACCATGTACCAACACCATGTACTAAATTTCAGCCGGATCAGATGAAATTTGCTTCTCTTTTAGGCTCCGTAAGCCAAATCTGGGGATCGGTTTATATGGGGGCTATATATAAGTATGGACCGATGTGGATCAATTTTTGCATGGTTGTTAGAGACCATGTACCAACACCATGTACCAAATTTCAGCCAGATCGGATGAAATATGCTTCTGTTAGAGGCTCCACAAGCCAAATCTGAGGGTCCCTTTATATGGGGGCTATACGTAAAAGTGGACCGATATGGCCCATTTTCAATACCATCCGACCTACATCGATAATAGCTACGTGTGCCAAGTTTCAAGTCGATAGCTTGTTTCGTTCGGAAGTTAGCGTGATTTCAACAGACGGACGGACGGACATGTTTAGATCGACTGAGAATTTCACCACGACCCAGAATATATATACTTTATGGGGTCTTAGAGCAATATTTCGATGTGTTACAAACGGAATGACAAAGTTAATATACCCCCATCCTATGATGGAGGGTATAAAAAAATCATAAGTGGGAATGGTGTGAAGGATGAAGAGTTTACACGCAGAGAATAAACATGATTGTCACGATCATATTCGAACAGCTCTTTTCGCGGCGACCATGTAACATTTTCACCTGCAACTACATTGCCTAAGTGAATATAGTTCTAAGAAGGATATGATTGTCCTCATCTAAAATGTTATTATATTGCTAAAAAGATTTTTATTTGAATTAACAGACAATAGCGTGGCCATTGTCGTGACCAACTAAAATGTTATGGTATTCGAAAAAATATTTTTCTCTTATTTAAAAGAACATTTTCACAACCAAAAATATTATGATCTTTATGAAAAAACTTTTTCGCCGGGGAAAAAGTGCGTCACCTGAAAAAAGAAAGCACTTATACTGTCGTGCAAGCAAACATCACTTATTGTTATACACTCTATTTTGGTTCAATTTCAACAATAAGTAATCATTTCATATTTGCGTCGTGCCCACACTCTAAAAAAAATCGCTTCTGTAACATATACCCCAAACACATTTTGCTTCAACCATATATATTTTCAGGATTGGTCCAAACAAAATATTGTTTGTATTGTTCAAACATATTATGTTTCACCTTAGGGCATACACGGGTAGAAAACAATTTTAATGAAATTTTCTTTGTGTGGATATATTTTTAAGGCGCCAAGTGGCTACTTCCATTATTTTACTTGCAGCATACTCTCTAGGTCTCTCTTTCTAAACACATATATGTTTATAGGCTATTTCTAAATTAATATATGTTTGCATCTTTTGATGACAGATATTCTCCGAAATAGAGCAGTTCAACTAGTACACTTTTCGAAGATAAATCTAAAGATTTTTTATTTAAGCAATTCAAAGTCTTTAAAAGGCCAACTTAACGAATTACAATGTTCTACTTTAATTTTTGTTAGTGTTTTAGAGGAATCATTAACATCTCTTGTAGGTGTGCAACAAGATGATGAAATAACGCCTTGATCTGAAATTTAAAATCTGTAGATTTTCATACCCATTATTTAAATGATTACAGTAAGTAAACCTGGAAATTTTACATTCAGTTTCAAGCACTTTTCATGACCAGTGCGCCTTCTGCACGCAAAGAAAAAAAAAAACGTTTGGAAAACGTGTACCGAAAACGTTTTTCTTTTGTTAGAGTTTTTTGAATTGCTTCGAAAATTGTAAACTTGTATCTCCAAAAAAATTCTTTTGTTACAAAATTTTTATTTTTTCAATAAAAAAGTTATTTTTGAAACAACAACACAGTCCATTTCGTTTATATCAAACACTGTTCTTTTTTGACTTTAGGCCTTTAATAAGACACATTTTACAGTTCAAAATTTATATACTACAATGTAATGTTGAACATTTTTTCGGAATCTTCCGAACATATCTGGAATATATGTACAAAAAAAAAAACTTTGGTCGAAGCAGGGATCGAACCCACGACCCTTGGCATGCAAGTCGGACGTAGCAACCACTGCTCCACAGTGCCAAACAAAATATTTGTTTCTGTTAAATAAACTTTGTTTATTCGGTTCGTGGGCGCCGCAAGCTATGCTATATAAATATAACTTATATGGGTAATTGTCTATTGATGACCATAACAGGAACATAGCTCAGTGGTTAGTGTGTTGGCTTACAAAGTGCATGGTCCACGGTTCGATTCTCCGTCCAGGCGAAAGGTAAAAAAAATTTAAAAATTTAAAAATCGTATAATTTCTTCTACATTGTTGGTATTACAGGAAAAGGTGTTAAGAACTAAAAACCTCGTGGATGTTAGAAAGATGTAAGGGAAAATGTAATTAGCAAGAAAAAAATTTTTCTTTTGAGTTTGTTTTTATGAAATTGTTTTTACATCCTGGAAAAGAATAAACGTTTATCACAAAAAGTATATACTTTTCTTCCAAATACACTTCCTTACAGCGAAAAGCAAATGAGAAACGAACTTTGTTTGTCTAAAATTTCATTTGGGAGGAAAGAATTATTTTTTTGCGTGTGTACCCTCAAGAAGTGAAATCGGTCTATATGTTGCCCTTATCAAATGGACCGATAAACACTAAATCCGATACACGTTTTTGTGAGTCTAAAATACCAGTATATTTACAATTTCAGGCAAATCGGATAAAAACTACGGTTTCTAGAAACCCAATGAGTGATATCGGGAAATTGGTCTTATGGGGGCTAAACTAAAACATGGACCGATACTCACCGTTTTCGGCACACCTCTTTATGGTCCTAAAATAATTCTAGATTTCGAATTTCATGCAAATTGGATAAAAACTACGTTTTCTAGAATCCCAAACAATAAAATCATTTCTCGCACACCTACACCCTCAAAAAATCGCTTCTGTAACATATACCCCAAACACATTTTGCTTCAAGCATATATATTTTCAGGATTGGTCCAAACAAAATATTGTTTGTATTGTTCGAACATAAATATTATGTTTCACCTTAGGGCATACACTGGTAGTACAAAATTTTAATGAAATTTTCTTTTTGTGGATATATTTTTAAGGTGCCAATTGGTTACATCCATTATTTTACTTGCAGCACTCTCTAGGTCTCTCTTTCTAAACACATATATGTTTATAGGATATTTCCAAATGAATATATGTTTGCATCTAAACATATTATATTTAGAAATATTTTATGTCCCAAACATAATATGTTCTAACATATTAACATATATGTCTCAAATATGTTATGTTAGTTTATGAACATTACATGCTTGCACAAACATATAATTTTTACACCCAAACATTTGAAAAACAGTATTTGTCGTCCGTGTATTTATAGTCCTAAACAACCTCCAGATTTTCAATTTCAGGGAAATTGGAAAACAACTTCGGTTTCTTTAAACCCAAAAAGTAAAATCGGGAGATCGGTCTATATGGGGGATATACCAAAACATGGACCTGTACACGCCATTTTCGGCACACGCATTTTTAGTCCTAGAAAACCTCTAGATCACCAATATCAGGCAAATGGTAAAAACTACGATTTCTATAAGCCCAAGAAGTAAAATCTGGAGATCGGTCTATATGGGGGCTACATCAAACCATTTACCGATACTCACAATTTTCGGCATACCTCTTTGTGGTCGTAAAATACCACTAGATTTCCAACTTCAGGCTAATTGGATAAAAACTACGGATTTTATCCAATTAGCCAAAGAAGTAAAATCAGGAGATCGGTCTATATGGGGGCTATACCAACACATGGACCGATACTCACCATACCTCTTTGTGGTCCTAAAATACCTCTAGATTTCCAATTTCAGACAAATTGGAGAGAAACTACGGTTTTTATAAGCCCAACATTTTCTATAGCAGTGAAATTTGGACAAAATTTTCTATAGAAGTAAGATTTTAACAAAATTTTCTATAGAAATAACATTTTGACAAAATTTTCTATAGAAATAAAATTTTTACAAAATTTTCTATAGGAATAAGAAGAAATTTTCTATAGGAGAGAAGTTCACCAATGTGGTATCACAATGGACTGAATAGTCTAAGTGGGCCTGATACATCAGGCTGCCAGCTAACCTAACCTATAGGAATAAAATTTCGTCAAAACTTTCTATAGAAATAAAATTTTGACAAAATTTTCTATAGAAATAAAATTTTGCTAGATTATTTTTGCTCGAGTGGCAAGCATGAATATGAACCGATATGGACCAATATTTGCATGGTTGTTAGAGACCATATTCTAATACCATGTACAAAATTTCAGCCGTATCGGATGAAATTTGCTTCTCTTTGAGGCTCCGCAAACCAAATCTGGGTTTATATGGGGTTTATATGGGGGCTATATATAATTATGGACCGATGTGGACCAATTTTTGCATGGTTGTTAGAGACCATATACTAACACCATGTACCAAATTTCAGCCGAATCGGATGAAATTTGCTTTCTTAGAGCAATCGCAAACCAAATTTGGGGGTCCGTTTATATGGGGGCTATACGTAAAAGTCAACCGATATAGACCAATTTTTGCATGGTTGTTAGAGACCATATACTAACACCATGTACCAAATTTCAGCCGGATCGGATGACATTTGCTTCTCTTAGAGCAATAGCAATCCAAATTTGGGGGTCCGTTTATATGGGTGCTATACGTAAAAGTGGACCGATATGGCCCATTTTCAATACCATCTGACCTACATCAATAACAACTACTTGTGCCAAGTTTCAAGTCGATAGCTTGTTTCGTTCGGAAGTTAGCGTGATTTCAACAGACGGACGGGCGGACGGACATGCTCAGAACGACTCAGAATTTCACCACGACTCAGAATATATATATACTTTATGGGGTCTTAGAGAAATATTTCGATGTGTTACAAACGGAATGACAAAGTTAATATACCCCCATCCTATGGTGAAGGGTATAAAAATGGTATTCTGAAATATGTAAACGATGTCTTATCTGAATTAGACGTTTACCTCTGTTTGAACACATAACTCTTAACCTTTCATAAAGATATTGTGGACTGCCAGTATAAATAATTTTATATAAAGTCATCGTTCGTTTCAGTGTTAACCCCGTTATTTGTTCAGCATAAACAGACACATTATCATATCGTTTCAAGGAGAAAACATATCTTATAACACAATTGAAAGCAGCTTGCAATTTCCTCATACTGACGGAATCACAGTTATGGAAGAGTTCGCAAGCATTTTGATGCTGGGAGGTGTAAACCATTGAGAAGTCCATAGATTTCGCAACATCCCGTAAATTTTTCCGTCGTCATTGCTATATGGTTAGACCAATTACAATACCTAAGTTTCTAGCTTGCTCCACGATACCAATTGTATTTCTACCTAGGATTATTGAAGATGATATTATATGATCTTCTTACGTATGACTAAGCACTTAGATTTACTGCTGTTTATGATTAGTCCATTTGCAGTCGCCCAATCATTAATGCGTTCTAAGTCCCTATTTATATTGCCTATACACTAATCGATCTCCGAAATTGAACAAGTTGTATATATTTGCAGATCGTCGGCATACATATGTATATGACAAAACTGTAAGTGTCTTGGCAGGTCATTCGTATATAAAGAGAACAACAAAGGTCCCAACACTGATCCTTGTCGCACACCCCTTGATACAAGAGCATTTCGAGAAGTCTTTGATCCATGATGTACCGACTGATATCTCTCAGAGAAATATGATGACATTAAGCGTATTGCAGAAGGAGAAAATCGAAACATTTTCTCTAACTTCCACATCAACATTTCGTGGTCAACTGTGTCAAAGGCCTTCGATTGATCGAGTAATAGGAGAAAGGCAATATTGTTACGATCCAGACCAGAACGCATTGTCTCGGTTACATCAGTTAAAGCTGTTATACAGCTATGTTTGGGACGAAAGGCAGATTGTCTGCTAGTTAGTAAATTGTTTTGTATGAGAAAAGAGTTTATTTGTGAATACATTAATTTCTCCCTAACGTTTGACAGAAGTGAAATGATAGATATAGGACGAAAATCACTTTGGTTCTTTGGTACAGGTATTACCTTTGTAAGTTTCCATACGGACGGAAATTTACTTGTTTTAAAAATGCCATTGAAAATGTATGCCAGGTAGTTAAGGATTCTTTATAAATGAGTATCTTTATAATTGATGGGTGGATACCATCAGAGCCTGTCGCATTTGATTTAAATTCCAAAATTGATTCGAGCACATCTTCAGTATTGACACATTTAAATTCAAAATTAATATTTTCAGGAGGCATTTCACTGAAATCACGATAAAACTCTATGCAGCTAGTAGAAAATGGTATATGTAGAAATTTCTCATTCAATATTTCTACGTTTGGGACATCTTCAGTCTCTTCACATTTATTATTTACACGAATCGATTTCCAAGTACTTTTTGAATCCAAGCACCTTGAGAATTTGGAAGTGTAATAATTTATCTTAGCAGTGCGTATTCCTAAATTGACCTTATTCCTAAAGTTCCGATAAACATCATGTAGGTAAATGGTTCTAAATCTCCTCCATCGTCTATATGCAAGATCTCTCTGTGCAATTAAGTCCTTAATTTCATCTGAAAACCATGGATTAACTCTGTGCAGTTTTCTCTTGACCCTCAAGGGAATTACTCCGGCTGAGTTACAAGCTGTAACTGACAAAATTATCCCCTGGTTGTCGGTGATATATAAAGGATGTATCAACTTATCATATATCCCAGGAAAGTGGAGGGAAACAAAGGTCGTTTTCATACCTAAAGCGGGAAAAGCCTCTCACTCGAGGGCGAAGGATTTCCGACCAATCAGCTTATCCTCATTCCTACTTAAGACTCTGGAGAGGATGATAGATATTTATCTTAGAACTAGCATCGATTCAAGTTTGTTCTCGAAACGACAGCATGCATACTCGAAGGGCAGGTCTACTGAGACCGCACTACATGAACTAGTCAGCTTTATTGAAAGCTCACTATCTGTCAAAGAATACACAATAGTGGCGTTTCTAGACATCGAAGGGGCGTTCAATAATGTCCATCCGAGCTCGATATTAAATGGACTGACAACTCTGAATGTTGATCCATGTATACTCAGGCTGTTAGACGAACTGCTAATGAAGAGACGTATTTCAGCCACACTAGGACAAGCAAACATACAAAAGTATGTGAACAGAGGCACTCCCCAAGGAGGAGTTCTATCACCTCTTCTTTGGAATGTTGCTATAAATAGCCTTCTGGTTACTCTAGAAAAAGAAAGGATAAAAGTGGTGGCATACGCAGATGATGTAGCTCTGGCAGTCAGGGGAAAATTCCCATCCACAATCAGAGATATTATTCAGAGGGCCCTCCGGATGACTGAACAATGGGCGAAAGACAATGGTCTAGGGGTAAATCCTGCAAAGACAGAATTAGTCATGTACTGCAAAGATCGCAAAACTCCCACGGTTAGGCCTATTTCCTTAGGGGGTATTGAAATTCCCTTTGGTGAGTGTGCAAAATACCTTGGCGTTATTTTGGACAGGAAGCTGAACTTTAAGCTTAATATTGAAGAAAGGGCGAGGAAGGCAACTGTAGCTTTGTACTCGTGCAAAAAGGCAATAGGAAAAAAGTGGGGACTAAAACCAAAAATTGTGCATTGGCTATACACGGCAGTGGTTAGACCTATAATGCTATATGGTGTTGTAGTCTGGTGGCCGGCACTTCAGAAACCGACTGGTTTAGATAAAGTTCAGCGTATGGCGTGTTTGTGTATTTCAGGCGCATTCAGCAAGACAGGAACAAATTCCCTTAATGTCATGATGCATCTATTGCCTTTAGACATTTTGGCCAAACAGTCAGCTGCAACAACGGCTGTGCGGTTGCGCGAACTATCGATGTGGTCGGAAAATGGTTACGGTCACAGTTCTGTCCTCAAAATAATGTCAGATGTGCCTAACGTAGTGGATTACACTTTGGCGAGTCCACTTTTCGACAAAAAGTTTGAGACTCTAATCCCCAACAGTGAGGCGTGGTGCACACAGACCCCGGGGAATAAAGAATATATAGATTTCTACACTGATGGCTCCAAATTGGATGGACGGGTGGGTTTCGGAGTGTATTCTAGTGATCTGGAACTTCAAATAGCGAAAAGATTACCTAATCACTGTAGTGTTTTTCAGGCTGAAATATTAGCAATAAGAGAGGTGGCGAACTGGCTGAGAAGTAATGTTCCAAAAAATGTGGGCATTAATATATACTCAGACAGTCAACCTGCAATAAAATCCTTGGACTCTGTGTTCCTCAACTCGAAAACGGCCATCGATTGCCGCAAATCTCTCAATGAGATGGCTGAGCAGTACAATATTCACCTAATATGGGTGCCTGGCCATAGGAACATACCGGGGAACTGCGAAGCGGATGAGTTGGCAAGGCTAGGGACTACCTTACATATTCCAGGGGAACTAGAATCTGTTGGTATGCCCCTAGCTACCTGCAAGCTCATGCTGCGTGAGAAGGCTGTTACGATGGCAAATGTTCGATGGGAGAATTGCAAGGGTTGTAACGACACCAAGCAAATATGGCCCCATTTCAACTTAAACCGCACACTAGATATGCTAATGTTCTCGAGACGACAGGTATCACTCCTGATATCTGCTATAACGGGTCGCTGCCTGATAGGAGATTTTGCAAAAACTATTGGCGCGAAGTATAATGACTATTGTATGAGCTGTCATGATGCGGAGGAAAAAGAATCAATTAAACACCTCTTGTGTGAGTGTCCTGCATTTTGTGTAAAGCGCAAGCAACTTTTAGGAGCATATAGCTTCAGATTACTGGCGGATCTGGAAAACGTTAACTTAAGCAGTCTGCTAATATTTTTGGAACAATCTGGTTGGTTCAACAAAGAAAATAATCAAGAAGGTTCAGCGGTTAAAACTAGAAGTGCCCATATGTAATAGGTACTTTTAGTTAATGTGGTATCACAATGGACTGAATAGTCTAAGTGAGCCTGAATCTTAATCGGGCTGCCACTTTAACCTTTAACCTAAGGGTACAAACTCTTCAAATAAACTATTAATCTCTCTCTGCATGAATTGCACTTGATCATCAACTGACGTAAGACAATATATTTGGTCCCAATCAATTTCCGATACACGAATGTTCAACAATTCATAATTAATGTTCTTAAAATCTCTATAAGAATAAGTCTCCTATTCCTATCCGGTAAATTAAAATCCAGCGTAGTAAAAACAAGTATATACAGCAGTAAGTTCGGCCGGGCCGAATCTTAAATACCCACCACCATGAACCAAATATTAGGGTTTCCTTTGAAATTTCAGGAGGGCTTGAGGACTTGAGGACACTTCCCGAAGATAAATTTAAAGATTTCATCCATGAGGACTATATCAGATTCTGGATTTATAAGAACCATTTTTGTTTGAGTTTTAGAGGAATCATTAACATCTCTTGTAAGTGTGCAAGAAAATTATAAAATAACGTCTTGATTTGAAATCTTAAATCTGTAGAAGTAAAATCTGGAAATTTTACATTGAGTTTCAAGCAATTTTCATCATCAGTGCGCCTTCTACACCCTCAAGAAGTGAAGTCGGTCTATATGGAGGCATTACCAAATGGACCTATAAAAACCTAATCCGATACACGTTTTTGTGAGCCTAAAATACCAGAATATTTACAATTTCAGGCAAATCAGATAAAAACTACGGTTTCTAGAAACCCAAGGAGTTAAATCGGGAGATCGTTCTTATGGGGGCTATACTAAAATATTGACCGATACTCACCGTTTTCGGCACACCTCTTTATGAGCCGAAAATACCTCCAGATTTCCAATTTCAGGCAAATAGGATAAAAACTTCGGATTCTAGAAGCCCAAGAAGTAAAATCGGGAAATCGGTCTATATGGGGGCTATACCAAAATATGGACCGATCCTCACCATTTTCGGCACACTTCTTTATGGTCCTAAAATACCTCTAGATTTCCAATTTCAGACAAATTGGATAAAAAATAAGGTTTCTAGAAGCCCAAGACCCCAAATCGGGAGGTCGTTTTATATGGGGAACATACCAAAACATGGACCGATACTCACAATTTTTGGCACACGTATTTGTGGTCCTACAATACCTCTAGATTTCCAATTTCCGGTAAATTGAATAAAAACTGCGATTTCTATAAGCCAAAGAAGTAAAATCGGGAGATCGGTTTATATGGGGGCTATACCAAAATATGGACCGATGCTCACAATTTTTGGCACACGTATTTGTGGTCCTACAATACCTCTAGATTTCCAATTTCAGGTAAATTGAATAAAAACTGCGGTTTCTATAAGCCCAAGAAGTAAAATCGGGAGATCGGTTTATATGGGGGCTATACCAAAATATGGACCGATACTCACAATTTTTGGCACACGTATTTGTGGTCCTACAATACCTCTAGATTTCCAATTTCAGGTAAATTGAATAAAAACTGCGGTTTCTATAAGCCCAAGAAGTAAAATCGGGAGATCGGTCTATATGGGGGCTATGCCAAAACGTGGACCGATACTCACCATTTTTGGCACACCTCTTTACGGTCACAAAATACCTCCAGATTTCAAATTTCAGGCAAATTGGATAAAAACTACGGTTTCTATAAGCCCAAGACCCCAAATCGGGAGGTCGGTTTATATGGGCACTATATCAAAACCTGGACCGATACAGCCCATCTTCGAACTTGACCTGCCTGCAGACAAAAGACGAGTTTGTGCAAAATTTCAGCACGATTGCTTCATTATTGAAGACTGTAGCGTGATTACAACAGACAGACAGACAGACAGACAGACAGACAGACAGACGGACAGACGGACATCGTTATATCGTCTTAGAATTTCTCCCTGATCAAGAATATATATACTTTATATAGTCGGAAATCGATATTTCGATGCGTTACAAACGGAATGACAAACTTATTATACCCCCGTCACCATTCTATGGTGGTGGGTATAATAAGATCATGTTTGGAAAAAACTGGTACATTTAACTGATCATATAAAATATGTTTAGTGCTAGCGTTTACAAAGAAAAGGTCCAATAAAACGAATATAAATAGTTTAATAACAACAAAGAATACAATAAAAGACAAGTTAATATGAATTATGTTATATACGTCAGTGACTCTAAGATTTGATATCTCATAATACATAATCAAATTTAAGTTTTTGTTACATTGAACATCGCCTATTTTTTTTCGATATCATTTTCGTTACTTGATCTTGCAATTTTATTATTATACATGCAATCAGCAGCCTGATCGCTGATAACATCATAACTGCAATTTTGGCAAATGTTCCCATCTCCATGGGCAGAGTGGTCTACATTGTTGAGGTCACTGGTAGATACTATTTTAATGGGTTGATTAGAGTTTACTCGCTTTACATACACTATGCCCCGCATAGTATAAGCTGCTGCCAGTTTGTTATTATACCCACCACCATAGAATGGTGACGGGGGTATAATAAGTTTGTCATTCCGTTTGTAACGCATCGAAATATCGATTTCCGACTATATAAAGTATATATATTCTTGATCAGGGAGAAATTCTAAGACGATATAACGATGTCCGTCTGTCCGTCTGTCTGTCTGTCTGTCTGTCTGTCTGTCTGTTGTAATCACGCTACAGTCTTCAATAATGAAGCAATCGTGCTGAAATTTTGCACAAACTCGTCTTTTGTCTGCAGGCAGGTCAAGTTCGAAGATGGGCTGTATCGGTCCAGGTTTTGATATAGTGCCCATATAAACCGACCTCCCGATTTGGGGTCTTGGGCTTATAGAAACCGTAGTTTTTATCCAATTTGCCTGAAATTTGAAATCTGGAGGTATTTTGTGACCGTAAAGAGGTGTGCCAAAAATGGTGAGTATCGGTCCACGTTTTGGCATAGCCCCCATATAGACCGATCTCCCGATTTTACTTCTTGGGCTTATAGAAACCGCAGTTTTTATTCAATTTACCTGAAATTGGAAATCTAGAGGTATTGTAGGACCACAAATACGTGTGCCAAAAATTGTGAGTATCGGTCCATATTTTGGTATAGCCCCCATATAAACCGATCTCCCGATTTTACTTCTTGGGCTTATAGAAACCGCAGTTTTTATTCAATTTACCTGAAATTGGAAATCTAGAGGTATTGTAGGACCACAAATACGTGTGCCAAAAATTGTGAGCATCGGTCCATATTTTGGTATAGCCCCCATATAAACCGATCTCCCGATTTTACTTCTTTGGCTTATAGAAATCGCAGTTTTTATTCAATTTACCGGAAATTGGAAATCTAGAGGTATTGTAGGACCACAAATACGTGTGCCAAAAATTGTGAGTATCGGTCCATGTTTTGGTATGTTCCCCATATAAAACGACCTCCCGATTTGGGGTCTTGGGCTTCTAGAAACCTTATTTTTTATCCAATTTGTCTGAAATTGGAAATCTAGAGGTATTTTAGGACCATAAAGAAGTGTGCCGAAAATGGTGAGGATCGGTCCATATTTTGGTATAGCCCCCATATAGACCGATTTCCCGATTTTACTTCTTGGGCTTCTAGAATCCGAAGTTTTTATCCTATTTGCCTGAAATTGGAAATCTAGAGGTATTTTCGGCTCATAAAGAGGTGTGCCGAAAACGGTGAGTATCGGTCAATATTTTAGTATAGCCCCCATAAGAACGATCTCCCGATTTAACTCCTTGGGTTTCTAGAAACCGTAGTTTTTATCTGATTTGCCTGAAATTGTAAATATTCTGGTATTTTAGGCTCACAAAAACGTGTATCGGATTAGGTTTTTATAGGTCCATTTGGTAATGCCTCCATATAGACCGACTTCACTTCTTGAGGGTGTAGAAGGCGCACTGATGATGAAAATTGCTTGAAACTCAATGTAAAATTTCCAGATTTTACTTCTACAGATTTAAGATTTCAAATCAAGACGTTATTTTATAATTTTCTTGCACACTTACAAGAGATGTTAATGATTCCTCTAAAACTCAAACAAAAATGGTTCTTATAAATCCAGAATCTGATATAGTCCTCATGGATGAAATCTTTAAATTTATCTTCGGGAAGTGTCCTCAAGTCCTCAAGCCCTCCTGAAATTTCAAAGGAAACCCTAATATTTGGTTCATGGTGGTGGGTATTTAAGATTCGGCCCGGCCGAACTTACTGCTGTATATACTTGTTTTTTTAATCGTAAAGCATTCATGAAAATTTTGTAATTAGATTTTGTTAGATTTTCATTCACATAGGATGGGACATTAGAATCCATACCAATGCATTTCAGCGTTAAGGGTTGTTTATATTCCTTAACAAAATTAGCTATCGATTTAAGAATGAAGTTTCTTTCAAGTGGTGTAGATAGTTTTACTATAATGGTAGAAGGATCAACATTTTTGCTTCCATTTCGCGCATTCCATAGACGAAATATAGATTGTATTCTTGGTGGGTTAATTTGCAATGTTTCACATAAGTTCAGATAAATATTACTGAGGTTCTCATTACTACATTTATTCTTAAGTCACATGCGACACTGGCGTTTTTTTTTGATTATTTATCTCTTGTTTCAAATCATGTATTTCATTTTATAGATTTTTAGATTATTTTTTGACATTTGTTCTTCAATAATCTGCATAAAGTGTGTATAAGACAAGTCGTATTCTGACAGTCGTGGGGTTTTTGTTTTTGAGAATACCTCCGTTACTTCAGAAGCAAGACGTTTCGTTGCCGATGATATTTCATTGTTATTGCTGCTGTTGTTGCCGCCTTTATTGGGCGTATTCATGTTTACGTTTTTTTATACCCTCCACCATAGGATGGGGGTATATTAACTTTGTCATTCCGTTTGTAACACATCGAAATATTGCTCTAAGACCCCATAAACTATATATATTCTGGGTCGTGGTGAAATTCTGAGTCGATCTAAGCATGTCCGTCCGTCCGTCTGTTGAAATCACGCTAACTTCCGAACGAAACAAGCTATCGACTTGAAACTTGGCACAAGTAGTTGTTAGCGATGTAGGTCAGATGGTATTGAAAATGGGCCATATCGGTCCACTTTTACGTATAGCCCCCATATAAAGGGACCCTCATATTTGGATTGTGGAGCCTCTAACAGAAGCATATTTCATCCGATCCGGCTGAAATTTTGTACATGGTGTTGGTATATAGCCTCTAACAACCATGCTAAAATTGGTCCACATCGGTCCATAATTATATATAGCCCCCATATAAACCGATCCCCAGATTTGGCTTGCGGAGCCTAAAAGAGAAGCAAATTTCATCTGATCCGGCTGAAATTTGGTACATGGTGTTAGTATATGGTCTCTAACAACCATGCAACAATTTGTCCACATCGGTTAATAATTATATATAGCCTCCATATAAACCGATCCCCAGATTTGGCTTGCGAAGTCTCCAAGAGAAGCAAATTTCATCCAATCCGGTTGTAATTTGGAACATGGTGTTATGTTAGTATATGATCTTTAACAACCGTGCCAGAATTGGTCCATAACGGTCCATAATTATATATAGGCCCCATATAAAACGTTCTCCAGATTTGACCTCCGGAGCCTCTTGGAGGAGCAAAATTCATCCGATCCGGTTGAAATTAGGAACGTGGTGTTAGTATATGGTCGCTAAGGACCATACCAAAATTTGTCCAATCACACAAAAGTTGGTCCATATCGGTTCATAATCATGGTTGCCACTAGAGCAAAAAATAATCTACAAAAATTTTATTTCTATAGAAAATTTTGTCAAAATTTTATTTCTATAGAAAACTTTGTTAAAATTTTATTTCTAGAGAAAATTTTGTTAAAATTTTATTCCGTTCATAATAAAATTTTCATCATTGCCAAAATTTTATTTCTATAGAAAATATTGTCAAAATTTTATTTCTATAGAAAATTTTGTTCAAATTTTATTCGGTTCTAATCATGGTTGCCACTTGAGCCAAAAATAATCTACCAAGATTTTATTTCTATAGAAAATTTTGTTAAAATTTTATTTCCGCAGAAATTTTTGTCAAATTTTTCTTTCTATAGAAAATTTTGTGAAAATTTTATTTCTATAGAAAATTTTGTTAAAATTTTATTTCTGTAGAAAATTTTGTCAAAATTTTATGTCTACTTTGTTAAACTGAATTATATACGTATTGGATCGATCTTTTTTGATTTAATATATACCTCGTATGGACTTACATACAATTTAGAAGATGGTGTTAAGAGGTTTTAAGATACCTTGCCATCGTTTCTACGCAATCCATGACGGAGGGTACATAAGCTTCGGCCTGGCCGAACTTACGGCCGTATATACTAGTCTTTGAAGTCGAACTATAACAATATTTCGATGAAAGAAAACTTGGCACACAATTAATTATGAAGATATCAGCGATGTATTACTCATGGAAAACGTATTTATGTACGAGCTTTTAGGAAACACGTCTGAATACTTTGAAACTTGTTATTCAAAAAAAAAAATGAAATTGAAAATCTAGAGGTAGTTTATGGCCACAAAAAAGTGTGTCAAAAATGGGGTGTATCGGTCCATGTTTTGGTATAGACCGATCTACCAATTGTAGTTATTGGGCTTCTAGAAACTGTATTTACTATCCCATTTGCCTGAAATTGAAAATATAGAGGTATTATGGGACCACAAATAGGTGTGTCGCAAATGGGGTGTATCGAGCCATGTTTTGATATAGCCTCGATTTCCCGATTGACCTCATTGGGCTTCTAGAAACCGTAGTTTTCATCCCATTTGCCCAAAAATGTATCTTAGACCCTCAAAAATCTGTATCGCATTTATTTTTACCAGTCCAATTGGTAAGGCATCGATATAGACCGATTTCACATACACATAAAAATTTAATGCAACTGAAAGTAAAAGTTCCAGATTTTACTCCTCGTAATCATTTAAATAATGGTGGTAAAAATATGCAAATTTAAGATTTTAAATCAAGGATTTCTTTCATCAATTATACCATATGTTTATGTTGTCTCTAAAACTCAAACAAAATTGGTTCTTATCCAGAATCTGGTCTAGTCTTCATAGGTAGAATCTTTAAATGTATCTTCGGGAAGCGAACTGGTTAAGCTTATCTGCTTGGGAGAATATCTGTCATCAAACCCCCCTGAAATTCTATATACTATCAAGTAAGCCGCCACGACTAAGCGTTTTCAAAGTAAATTATTATATTTGATTCATGGTGGTGAGTATTTAAAATTCGGCCCGGCCGAACCTACTACTGTATATACTTGTTATAAAATGCTTTTCGCTGAAAAAGATGAAATAAACTAAATGGTCACGTAAAAATTTATATGGTTTTTTATTACCATGTAATGGTTCTAGATATATCTATACGTTACCTATAGAATTTTTTTCCCTGCAAAAAAGTAAAATATTTGAATGGTCAGGTACATGATTTTCCCGACCATGTAATGGTTTCAGATTCTTTAAAATAATAGAACCTTTTTGCGGCATTTGACAATCATTTAAATGCTTATTAACAGCATACAGTTTCCTTTGCTGGAAATTTTTTTCACGACGACAAAATACATGGTTTTTCGCGACAATTACGTGCATGTCCAAACATGTTTTTTTCTGTTCGTGTAGCCAGAAGAAAATTATATTTTTTAAGGTAATATTTATTAAATTGTTGTTACATCCTGTAAAAGAGTCAACGGTTATCAAATAAAGTCTATACATTTCTTTCACACAAACTTTCTTACAGCTAAAAGCAAATAAACGACGATTGTTTGTCTAAAATTTCGAAAAGCGCTTCCTCGAAACATTTGAAAATGTTTATTTGTCTAAGTACTTATTGGACCGACCTTGCAGTACTAAAATCAAACTAACAGTGCATTGCAGTGCAGGAAACATGACTATACTGTTGCAATTATATGTTTGTGTGTGTGTGTGTGTGATAACGTTAAAATCTATGTGCTGGCTATATTTAGTGTCATCTTAAGTTGCACAACTTGCATTTGGTTACCGTGTCGTAACCGCTAGCAATTCTCATGCATCACACATATGCTACATTAAACTGAGTGGGATTCACACCTTCAATGCACACATTCACTGTGGAGCTGCATCTATGAATTGTGGTACTTGTAGCTGTCAGCTGGCAACTCCAATTGAGATTGGCTCTTCATTTTTCCACCAGGACTCTAAGCAGATGAGCTACAAAAATTGTTAAAAATAAATGTTGCTGTCAGTATAAATAATAGTTTGTGACTAAGACTGGATCAGGGAGCCACCGTGGTGCAATGGTTAGCATGGCCGCATTGCATACAAAAGGTCGTGGGTTCGATTCCTGCTTCGACCGAACACCAAAAAGCTTTTCAGCGGTGGATTATACCACCTCAGTAATGCTGGTGACATTTCTGAGGTTTTCAAAGCTTCTCTAAGTGGTTTCACTGCAATGTGGAACGCCGTTCGGACTCGGCTATAAAAAGGAGGTCCCTTGTCATTGAGCTTAACATGTAATCGGGCAGCACTCAGTGATAAGAGAGAAGTTCGCCAATGTGGTATCACAATGGACTGAATAGTGTCTTAGTGAGCCTGATATATCGGGCTGCCACATAACCTAACCTAACCTAAGGCTGGATCAGGTTATTAAGATTTTTCTACAGGAAGGCGTTGTGATGACTCATATATTATATAGGTCGATATTTGGATATAGCTCCCACACATACCGATCACCCTAATTGACTTTTGAGGACATTGATGCACTCAATTCGATTCGATTGAAATTATAAATCTGGAGGTATTTTAAGTCCAGTTAAGATCTATGCTAAATTGGGTATACATCGAGCCATATACACAGAGAATACAGATTGGTTGTGATAACCGAATTTATTGCCAACCTCCTTTTGGCAGTTGCACCAACTATCAGTTGGCAGTTGTGTCACCCGACAAATTCGGTCGACTCAATCGAATTATGGGAACTCCAACTAATACTATATATGGAGTTGGATGTATCAGACGATGGCATTTGTCGTTGTTCCCTTCATTTGGTTGTGTCACCCAACCCCAATAAAAAATTAATTTCATTAAAATTTTTTTTTTTTTATTTGGTTTAAATACATTTAAATATTTGTATTAAAGATGTATAGCTAAATACAATGTATGATAACAATTAATGTCCTTAAAATGTTTTAGCGGTTGGGCACACAAAATTTAATACACATCCCATTATGACCTTCAGTTGAAAGTCGACTTTTTTTAAATATTAAAATGCATAAAAATGGACCCGTATTACTAGTTTGTGCATATAAGTTATTTTTGTTCGCTATAAGTTATTTTGGTCTGTACCTAAATACAGACACGTTTGGACAAGCAAGCCAATTTTGAAACCACAAGTGATGAACTTCTTGTTATTGCTGAGTTCGTCCCGATAGTGTATTAGGCATTATGAAAAATAAATAACTTTTGAGCGTTCGCCCGAATCTGGCCCTTGGCCCTTTGTATCCACTTGGGTCTGTTGTACAACGTTTACATATTGGATTATTGTTTAAAAATAAATCAAATAAGATTAGTTAGATTTTGGTGCACTCATGTTTATAAAAACAATTCAGAACCTACCACTTTATTCACAACGACATCTCTGTGAGGTTCCAAGTACACAAAGCATCCTGGAGATATATCATTAAATCCGATTGGGGTGTGGTACGTATGATTATTTATGCCCTATAATATACCCATCATAAATGATCCACTCCTATATCGTGACATATCTTTTACTTACGTCCTTTAATTACAGCCGGTCATCATGAAAAGAATGCTTTGAACATCAATGTGGATGCCACTTTGTAGCGGTTTAAAAATCGTGACGTTTAATTGAAAAAAAAAATATATATATATATCTTCTTTGAGCACCAAATAATTAACAATAATTGAAGTGACATTTAAAAATATTTCAAATAGGATTCGGTTGTGAATACTGTATGGCAGTGCTGATTGCTAAATGGCAGTTACGAAATTTATTTAAAGTTGGTTGCGCCAACAGAATTCGAAACAAATGCTTCAAAATATATAGATTTTGTTGCTTCAACCATTTGTCTTGTATCACAAACGAAATTCTATTGAAATGAATGACAAATGATAGTAAGCATTAAAAGATGATTCCATTAAAGAAAATAGGTTGACACACCTAATATATAATTCTAAATGTAGAATTTTCATTATCAGAACCGATTTCCAACCAAATTGTTCTCTGTGTGTACATTTCACCATTACTGTGCTAACAAAAAATTTGTGCATATGCGAAATTTTCTTAACCACAAAAAATACTAATTTAAATGTTGACAACTTCTTTGATAAGAAGTTCAAATACAAATTGAATTTAAGTCCGATAGTATCTCCATTTTTTCTTAATCAGAAAAGTAAATTCTCGCGATTTGCGATTTCGAATATCGGAACATAGGGGATATGACTACATAAGCCACTTCAGTTCTTCATCGGTTTATATACAGGAGTCTATAAAAATTGTGTACCGACATCAACCAATTTTCGCACGGTAATAAGAGGGCAAAATTTCAACCGAATCTGATAATATTTGTTCGTCCATAAGACTCCAATAGTCACATTTGGGATTGGTTTATATGGGAGATATATATAATTATGAACCGATATGAACCAATTTGTGCTAAATTAGTAAAAAGTACATTCAGATATCGCGTACCAAATTTGCAACTGCAGAAAGCGCCAGGAAATCAAACCTGGGGATTGGTTTATACGGGGCACTATACAACTATGGACCGATATGAACCAATTTTTGCGTGGCTGTTAGAGACCCTATACTAATACCAAGTACCAAATATCAACTGGATGAAGTTCGCCCTTCCAAGAGGTTCCGTAACGTAATTATCAACCGATATGTACCAATTCTTGCATGGTTGCTTGGGGTCATAGACTAACACCACGTACTAAATATCAACCGGATCTGATGAAATTTGCTCTTCCAAGAGCCCTCGCAAGCCAAATCTGTGGTTCTTCGTTCGGAAGTTAGCGTGATTTTCAAAGACGGACGGACATCGCTAGATCGAGTCAGAATTTCACCACGAACCAGAATATATATACTTTATGGTGGGGGGCATAAAAAAAATTAAATAACATTATACACCTCTTTAGTAGAGGTCTGCACAGTTCCATTTGTAAATGCAGAGTACACGTGTACTTGCTACATGAGTACATCTATTTGAAAGAGTCGCAAAACAATTGGTACACATTTTGATCAGTGTTGCCAATTTGGTGCTTTTAGCACCAAATTTAGTGCTTTTTGATTTCTAACAAGTATATACAGCAGTAAGTTCGGCCGGGCCGAATCTTAAATACCCACCACCATGAACCAAATATTAGGGTTTCCTTTGAAATTTCAGGAGGGCTTGAGGACTTGAGGACACTTCCCGAAGATAAATTTAAAGATTTCATCCATGAGGACTATATCAGATTCTGGATTTATAAGAACCATTTTTGTTTGAGTTTTAGAGGAATCATTAACATCTCTTGTAAGTGTGCAAGAAAATTATAAAATAACGTCTTGATTTGAAATCTTAAATCTGTAGAAGTAAAATCTGGAAATTTTACATTGAGTTTCAAGCAATTTTCATCATCAGTGCGCCTTCTACACCCTCAAGAAGTGAAGTCGGTCTATATGGAGGCATTACCAAATGGACCTATAAAAACCTAATCCGATACACGTTTTTGTGAGCCTAAAATACCAGAATATTTACAATTTCATGCAAATCAGATAAAAACTACGGTTTCTAGAAACCCAAGGAGTTAAATCGGGAGATCGTTCTTATGGGGGCTATACTAAAATATTGACCGATACTCACCGTTTTCGGCACACCTCTTTATGAGCCGAAAATACCTCTAGATTTCCAATTTCAGGCAAATAGGATAAAAACTTCGGATTCTAGAAGCCCAAGAAGTAAAATCGGGAAATCGGTCTATATGGGGGCTATACCAAAATATGGACCGATCCTCACCATTTTCGGCACACTTCTTTATGGTCCTAAAATACCTCTAGATTTCCAATTTCAGACAAATTGGATAAAAAATAAGGTTTCTAGAAGCCCAAGACCCCAAATCGGGAGGTCGTTTTATATGGGGAACATACCAAAACATGGACCGATACTCACAATTTTTGGCACACGTATTTGTGGTCCTACAATACCTCTAGATTTCCAATTTCCGGTAAATTGAATAAAAACTGCGATTTCTATAAGCCAAAGAAGTAAAATCGGGAGATCGGTTTATATGGGGGCTATACCAAAATATGGACCGATGCTCACAATTTTTGGCACACGTATTTGTGGTCCTACAATACCTCTAGATTTCCAATTTCAGGTAAATTGAATAAAAACTGCGGTTTCTATAAGCCCAAGAAGTAAAATCGGGAGATCGGTTTATATGGGGGCTATACCAAAATATGGACCGATACTCACAATTTTTGGCACACGTATTTGTGGTCCTACAATACCTCTAGATTTCCAATTTCAGGTAAATTGAATAAAAACTGCGGTTTCTATAAGCCCAAGAAGTAAAATCGGGAGATCGGTCTATATGGGGGCTATGCCAAAACGTGGACCGATACTCACCATTTTTGGCACACCTCTTTACGGTCACAAAATACCTCCAGATTTCAAATTTCAGGCAAATTGGATAAAAACTACGGTTTCTATAAGCCCAAGACCCCAAATCGGGAGGTCGGTTTATATGGGCACTATATCAAAACCTGGACCGATACAGCCCATCTTCGAACTTGACCTGCCTGCAGACAAAAGACGAGTTTGTGCAAAATTTCAGCACGATTGCTTCATTATTGAAGACTGTAGCGTGATTACAACAGACAGACAGACAGACAGACAGACAGACAGACAGACGGACAGACGGACATCGTTATATCGTCTTAGAATTTCTCCCTGATCAAGAATATATATACTTTATATAGTCGGAAATCGATATTTCGATGCGTTACAAACGGAATGACAAACTTATTATACCCCCGTCACCATTCTATGGTGGTGGGTATAAAAAGCACCAAATTGCCTTTTTGGTGCCTTTTCAAAAAAAACACCAACTTGGTGCTTTCTGGCATTTTCATTTAGTGCTTTTGGTGCTTTTTTTATTTTGAACAGAATTAGTTTAATTGATACAAAAATTTTGATTAGACTTTCAAGAGCCGAAAAAACTCAAATTTATTGCCAAATATAGAATTTGATTGTTATGAAGTTGGTATTGATTATTTTTTAATTAATATTGTTATTTAGGGTATTCTGTAGGAAAGTCGAGCGATTAGATTCAGAAAAGCATGCACAACTGAAATAAGCAATAGACTCCCTCCATATATTAATATTTTGAAAGTTGAAAAACATCAGTGATCAAAATGAATTGGACGAAAGCATTAAAACTAATCAAAGTGTATACTTGAATAGCGGTTCATAATGGTGAGTACTAAGTTCGAGTTTTGCCGCTAATGTGAAAACTATATCAGTAAACAAGGCATAAAATTATGCATATTTGCTGCAAATTTTATTAGAACTTGATGGGGAATAGCCAAAGGCAAAGTTTGTATTCCTTAAAATGAATTACTTAAGAAAAGTAATTATGCAAAATGGTAATTTTAGAAGCTAAACTCGATCTTAATACCCACGTTAACTTCTTAAAATTCAATTCACAAAAGTGGTATAATACATCTTCGGAAGTTTTTTTTTTTTTTTTTTTTTTTAGTAGAGCGTTTAATTTTCGATTTTGTGGTAGAAGGTGGTATGTTAGATTAGATTAGATTTATAATATATTTTTGGTGCTTTTTGGCCTTGGGGAGTTGGCAACACTGATTTTGATGAACACCAAAAGCCATGAGTAACTTCTTGTTGCTACTCTGATGTCTTCACTATCAACAAACACATATTCCTCTTTCTCTCTTATTGAAGTGTACTCAGAGTGATCACGTCGAGTATGTTGCGAGAACAAAACTTCATAGAGTACTCCATGTACCACATGCAGTTTCAGAAATACAAAAAAACAGTTACTCTCCATAATATATGTTTTGGTTTGTTATAAAGAGGGGCAAACGTTAAGGTAAGTGTGTGACACACATAAATATATGAAATATGTGATATACATACATATCTATGATTAATAATAATGGAAAGTTTTGCTTCGCACATACTGAGAAATACTTGTGGTACCACGAGAAGTGAAGAGAATCCATGTTGTACTTTTTCTCAAGTACTTACATTTTTATTGTTCCTTTTTTTCGGAACACATATTGTTTCGGATAAGTACTTGGTGGTATTTGACAAACAAGTGTTCTCTTCACTTCAATACTTGCGCTCTGAGAGAAAGACAGTGTATGTACTATATTCGACAGCGAATTGCATACATGCAGTGAAAAGTTATTCGATGCAGACCTCTACTCTTTAGTTCTTGATAAGTGTATACGGAGGAGTCTATAAATAACACAAGGGAACAACGGTTTCGTTTGATTAAGAACTGAATATTGTTTTTAAGGTTATTTGGGACGCCGAAACCAAATGTCCCATTTTTATTTTTTAGGAATTTTTAAAAACAAAAAAAAAAAACAAGTATATACGGCCGCAAGTTCGGCCAGGCCGAATCTTATGTACCCACCACCATGGATTGCGTAGAAACTTATACGAAAGACTGCACGCTCACAAAAAATCGCTTCTGTAACATATACTCCCAAACATATTTTGCTTCAAGCATATACATTTTTGGCTATTGCCCAAACATTTATATGTTTGATCTCTTCCAATATATAATATGTTTGAAAGCATATTGGTCTAAACAATATATGTTTGGGTAGTCAATTTCCAAACATTTTGTATTTTTGCATCCAAATTCAATAATGTTGTCTTCCAAAAAACAATATGTTATTATGTGAACATATGATATGTTTGGAAGCATTTTGCACCCAAAAATATTATATGCTTAAAAAAATTCTCCCAAACAATATTGTGCTCAAAATTTTATTTATTTATTTATATATTTACAATCATAATGAATTATGAAAATAAACAGGTAATATAGGTGCTAACAACATATGTTTTCGACCTGAATGCTCAAAATTTTGTTTCTGCCCAATTGTATATTCCTCCACATCTTTCTCACTTCCACGAGATTTTTTAGTTCTTAGCACCTTTTTCTGTAATACAAACATTGTAGAAGAAATTATTCAATTGTATGATTTTTTTTATTTATTTTAATTTTACCTTTTGCCGGACGGGGATTCGAACAGCGGACCACACAGTTTGTAAGGATCAAAGAAGTAGCTGATCAATTGCCCAAGGAAAAAAATGTTAATTTTGTAATAACAAGCAACAACCACCAACTTAATTCAATATCGCTCCCTGTTAAATAGCGCTCCAAGCTACTAAACACATATATGTTTATAGGCTATTTCTAAATTAATATATGTTTGCATCCAAGCATATTATATTTAAAAACATTTTATGTCCCAAACATAATATGTTCTAACATATTAACATATATGTCCCAAACATGTTATGCTAGTTTATGAACATTATATGCTTGCACTCAAAAATATTGTGTTTAAAAATTTGTGTTCCAAACATATAATGTTTATAGCCAAACATATGAAAAACAGTCTTTTTCATCCGTGTGTCATCCACAATCGAATTACTTGGGTTGTGGTATCCTAAAACTTCTTATTCCTGCATGGTTGTTGGATACCATATACTAACATCACGTACCAAATTTCAACCGAATGGGAAGAATTTTGCTCTTCCAAGGGGCTCTGGAAGTCAAATCTGGGGATCGGTTTATATGGGGCCTATATATAATTATGGACCGATATCGACCAATTTTTGCCTGGGAGTTTGAGGTCATATATTAACACCACGTACCAAATTTCAACTGAATCAGATGAATTTTGGTCTCCCAAGAGGTTCCGGAGGTCAAATCTGGTGATCGGTTTATATGGGGGCTATATATAATTATGAACCGATGTGGACCAATTTTTGCGTGGTTGTTAGAGACCATATACTAACATCACGTACCAAATTTCATCGGATGAAATTTGCTTCTATTAGAGGCCTCGCAACCCAAATCTGGGGATCGGTTTATATGGGGGCTATATATAATTATGGATCGATATGGACCAATTTTTGCACGTTTGTTAGAGACCATATACCAACATCATGTACCAAATTTCAGCCGGATCGGATGAAATTTTCTTCTCTTTGAGGCTCCGCAATCCAAATCTGGGGATCGGTTTATATGGGGGCTATATATAATTATGGACCGATGTGAACCAATTTTTGCACGGTTGTTAGAGACCATATACCAGCACCATGTACCAAATTTCAGCCGGATCGGATGAAATATGCTTCTCTTAGAGGCTCCACAAGCCAAATCTGGGGATCGGTTCATATGGGGGCTATATATAATTATGGACCGATGTGGACCAATTTTTGCATGGTTGTTAGAGACCATATACCATCACCATATACCAAATTTCAGCCGGATCGGATGAAATATGCTTCTGTTAGAGGCTCCACAAGCCAAATCTGAAGGTCCCTTTATATGGGGGCTATACGTAAAAGTGGACCGATATGGCCCATTTTCAATACCATCCGACCTACATCGATAACAACTACTTGTGCCAAGTTTCAAGTCGATAGCTTGTTTCGTTCGGAAGTTAGCGTGATTTCAACAGACGGACGGACGGACGGACGAACGGACATGCTCAGATCGACTCAGAATTTCACCACGACCCAGAATATATATACTTTATGGGGTCTTAGAGCAATATTTCGATGTGTTACAAACGGAATGACAAAGTTAATATACCCCCATCCTATGATGGAGGGTATAAAAAAACAAGTAAGTAAAGCAGAAAGTCGGGCGGGGCCGTCTATATCATACCCTAAACCACCCTTACTGAATTAATAATCATAAGCATTTGTGGGGTAACATTGATATAGGTCTGGGAGATAAACCGCAGTTGCATATTTAAGAAAAATAAGGGGTACATGTTTATGGGGGCTTTGTCTCAATCTGACTATACCTCATAGTCAGTGTTGCCAGGGAAAATATTCGGTTTACCCTACAAGGACAAAAAAATTGTCCTACTTTCCCATACATTCCCAAACAATTTTCCCCACAATATTTTTCGTTAAATTTAAACAAATTTTACAAAACAAAAATGGTTCTAAGTACTTTATTATCTTAAAACATGAAAATGCAATGTATATAAGCTAGAAAATAAATTTGTATTACCACCACGGTTGCCACAGTTGGTAGAATTCTACCAAAAATATCAATTTTTTTTGTTAAATCTCTATAGAAATAAAATTTTGGAAAAAGTTTCTATAAACAAATTTTTTTGAGAAATTTTTCTATAGAAATAAAATTTAGATAAAAAATATAGAAATAAATTTTTTAGAAAATATAGAAATAAAGTTTTTAGAAAAAATAGAAATAAAATTTTTAGAAAAAAATCCATAGAAATAAAATTTTGAGAAAAATTTTATAGAGATATTATTTTGAAAAAAAATTCTATAGAAATACAATTTTGACAAAATGTTCTATAGAAATAAAATGTTGACAAAATTTTCTACAGGAATAAAGTTTTGAAAAAATGTCTATAGAAATATTTGTTTGGTAGATTTGAGGTAGTTTGTAATAATCTTCAAATTTTGTTAGATTTTTTTTTGGCACGAGTGGTAACTGTTGTTACCACACATTGTTAAAGATCAAGCCTTGCCGTCTCCTCTAGAGCCACCAAATGTAAAAATTATTACAAATTGTGCTGAGTGAAAATGTCCCTACATTGTGGCCCTACGTCCCTATAAGACGCTAAATATTAGAAAAAACTTAAATATAGGGAATTTCCACTACTTCTAGCAACAATGGCTGTGGTTGATATAGTACCTACGGGGTTAGTATGCCACTAATATTGAGCCCATTATTAAAAAAAGAGAAAATCGCTCAATTAGTGTGGGTAATAAATCCAAATTTTTGAAAATCGAGCAATATTCTTATGTAAGAGCTACAAGTACGTATAAATACGATCGGCTAGTACATCAAAATATGAAATTTGAATAACATTGGTAAATAAATAAGAGTATTATGGCCAAATTTGGGAAAATCGAGCGATGATATATATGGAAGCTATATGTAAATCTGAATCTATTTACATAATATTTTGCGGGTTTGATTAATACCACAAGAGGTTACCTTGTGCAAAATTTGAGTAAGAGCAATTAAGAAATGAGGCCTCTATGGTCAAACATAAAGTTATTAGGGGCAAATTTTTCACAATCGGTCGATACATATGTGGGAGCTATATCTACATCTGAACCGATTTCGATGAAATTTTGCACATACCGTTAGTACTATAGAGGACTGGCTCTAGCCAACTTTGAGTGAGATCGGTTAATAAATAAGAGTTTTATGGCCAAATTTGGGAAAATCAGGCATACATATATATGGGAGCTATATCATTTGGCCAACTTTGAGTAGGTTAGGTTAGGTTAGGTTAAAGTGGCAGCCCGATTAAATTTCAGGCTCACTTAGACTATTCAGTCCATTGTGATACCACATTTAACTAAAAGTACCTATTACATATGGGCACTTCTAGTCTTAACCACTGAACCTTCTCTATTATTTACTTTTGTGGAACCAACCAGATTGCTCCAAAAACATTAACAAACTGCTTAAGTTAACGTTTTCCAGGTCAGCCAGTAATCTAAAGCTATATGCTCCTAAAATTCGCTTACGCCTTACACAAAAAGCAGGACACTCACACAAGAGGTGTTTAATTGATTCCTTTTCCTCCACGTCATGACAGCTTATACAATAGTCATTATACTTCGCACCTATAGTTTTTGCAAATTCGCCTATCAGGCAGCGACCCGTTATAGCAGATATTAGGAGTGCTATCTGACGCCTTGAGAACTCTAGCATATCTAGTGTGCGGTTTAAGTTTAAATGGGGCCATATTTGCTTGGTGTCGTTACAACCCTTGCAATTTTCCCATCGAATATTGGCCATCATAACAGCCTTCTCACGCAGTAAGAGCTTGCAGGTGGCCAGAGGCATACCAACAGATTCTAGTTCCCCTGGAATATGTAAGGTAGTTCCTAGCCTTGCTAACACATCTGCTTCACAGTTCCCCGGTATGTTCCTATGACCAGGCACCCATATTAGGTGAATATTGTACTGCTCAGCCATCTCGTTGAGAGATTTGCGGCAGTCTATGGCCGTTTTTGAGTTAAGGAACACAGAGTCCAAGGATTTTATTGCAGGTTGATTGTCTGAGTATATATTAATGCCAATATTTGTTGGAACATCACTTCTCAGCCAATTCACCACCTCTCTTATTGCCAATATTTCAGCCTGAAAAACACTACAGTGATTAGGTAATCTTTTCGCTATTCGAATTTCCAGATCTTTAGAATATACTCCGAACCCCACTTGTCCATTCAATTTGGAGCCATCAGTATAGAAATCTATATATCTTTTATTCCCCGGGGTCTGTGTACACCACGCCTCACTGTTGGGAATTAGAGTTTCAAACTTTTTGTCGAAAAGTGGTTTTGCCAGGGTGTAATCCACTACGTTAGGCACATCTGGCATTACTTTGAGGACCGAACTGTGACCGTACATTTTTTCCGACCACAGCGATAGCTCGCGCAACCGCACAGCCGTTGTTGCAGCTGACTGTTTGGCCAAAATGTCTAAAGGCAATAGATGTAGCATGACATTAAGGGAGTCTGTTCCTGTCTTACTAAATGCGCCTGAGATACATAAGCTCGCCATACGCTGAACTTTATCTAAACAAGTCGGTTTCTGAAGTGCCGGCCACCAGACTACAACACCATATAGCATTATAGGTCTAACCACTGCCGTGTATAGCCAATGCACAATTTTTGGTCTTAGTCCCCACTTTTTCCCTATTGCCTTTTTGCACGAGTACAAAGCTACCGTGGCTTTTCTCGCCCTCTCTTCAATATTAAGCCTAAAATTCAGCTTCCTGTCCAAAATAACGCCAAGGTATTTTGCACACTCACCAAAGGGAATTTCAGTACCCCCTAAGGAAATGGGCCTAACCTTGGGAGTTTTGCGATCTTTGCAGTACATGACTATTTCTGTCTTTGCTGGATTTACACCAAGACCATTATCTTTCGCCCATTTCTCAGTCATCCGGAGAGCTCTCTGTATAATATCTCTGATTTTGGATGGGAATTTTCCCCTGACTGCTAGCGCCACATCATCTGCGTATGCCACCACTTTTATCCTTTCTTTTTCTAGAGAAACCAGAAGGTTGTTTATAGCAACATTCCAAAGAAGAGGTGATAGAACTCCTCCTTGGGGAGTGCCTCTGTTCACATACCTTTGTATGTTTGCTTGCCCTAGTGTGGCTCAAATACGTCTCTTCATTAGAAGTTCGTCTAACAGCCTAAGTATACCTGGATCAACATTCAGAGTTGCCAGTCCATTTAATATCGAGCTCGGATGGACATTATTGAACGCCCCTTCGATGTCTAGAAACGCCACGATTGTGTATTCTTTGACAGATAGTGAGCTTTCAATAAAGCTGACCAGTTCATGCAATGCGGTCTCAGTAGACCTGCCCTTCGAGTATGCATGCTGTCGTTTCGAGAGCAAACCTGAATCCACGCTAGTTCTAAGATACATGTCTATCATCCTCTCCAGGGTCTTAAGTAGGAATGAGGATAAGCTGATTGGTCGGAAATCCTTCGCACTCGAGTGAGAGGCTTTTCCTGCTTTAGGTATGAAGACGACTTTTGTTTCCCTCCACTTTTCTGGAATATATGCTAAGTTTACACATTGTTTATATATCACCGTCAACCAGGGGATAATTCTTTCAGCCACTGCCTGTAACTCCGCCGGAGTAATTCCATCAGGTCCGGGGGATTTGAATGGTCCAAAGCTATTTAAAGCCCATTTTATTCTAGATTCCGACACAATTTCCTCGATAGGAAATGATCGCTGAGCCTCTGTTACACCGCCGGAACATGGTTCAACCGTCTGATTTCCAGGGAAGTGTGTGTCCAAAAGTACCTCCAACGTCTCCTCACTGGACGTTGTCCAATTTCCCTCCGATGTTTTAATGAAACCTGGAGCGGTGTTAGTGGATGCTAGTACCTTCCGTAGTCTGGAAGCCTCTGACATATTCTCAATACTGCTACAGTAATCATCCCAAGAGTTTTGTTGAGACCTTCTCAGTTCTCGTTTATATTCTCTCAGATTCATCTTGTAAGTGTCCCAATCCTCCGGAGCTCTTGTGGACTTTGCTTTGTTAAAGAGCTTCCTGCAGGATTTCCTCATATTACTTAACTCCGTAGTCCACCATGGCGGCCGATTTTTTCCCCTTGGCTTTCCTCTAGGGCATGCAGCTTTCAGTGAAATGTTGAAGGCCTTAGTAATCCGCTCCACTGCGTGTTCGATATCTTGCACAGTAGTTATATTTGTCTCCGGCACTTCCGGTATCATCAAATTGAACGATTCCCTATACCTATTCCAATCAGCTTTCCTAACATTTGGCGGAAATATGGTCTTTGAAGTACGAACAGCCAATCTGAAACTGATGTAGCGATGATCTGAGAAGCTATGTTCCCTCAAAACTTGCCACTCAAATATCTTATCATTCAGTTCCGGAGAGGTCAACGTTACGTCCAAAACCTCTTGTCTGTTCCTGGTGACGAAGGTTGGTGCATCTCCCTTATTGCAAACTACCAGGTTAGTACGCAAAATAAACTCTATTAGCGACTCTCCCCTTGCATTAGTATCACTACTTCCCTAAATACTATGATGTGCATTTGCATCGCATCCCATAATGAGTTTTGTCTTTGTTTTTAGTGACTCCTCAACTAAGGTCTTAACGGCACAGGGTGGCATATCCCTATCATGTCCCATGTAGACCGAAGATACCCAATATTTGCATGTGGATATCTCTAGACTGGCTACGACAGTGTCTGCATTGCTCAATGAAGGAAGCAGAAACAAGTTTAGTTCGTTTTTAGCAATTATACATGCTCGATTTATATCGTTACCGGTATTATGCAAAAGTTTGAAACCCGGAGTGCTTAATTCACAGATCGTGTTCTTATATATGTATGGTTCTTGAATAAGAACTATATCTATGTCTCCTTTCATCAGGAGAGCTTTTAAGGCAGCACAAGCGGCCTTACAATGGTGAAGATTTATCTGGAGGAACCGTAGAACCATCGAAATTTTCAACCACCGTCACATCAGCCGCTTCAATTGAGTCATCAAGGGCTTCCTCTTCACAGATCTCGGTGACTCTCGCAACAATCCGCGGTTCAGCTTTGGTGAGGCTTGAGCCTGTAGAAACTTCCCGCATATGATTTTCGCCATAGTCTGTAGGTTTTATGTCTCCTTCGGCTTCGCTAGGAGATTTTTTCACTGCTGACTCTACCGGAGGCTTGAGTAAGAGCTTTGAGTAAGAGCGCTTGATAATTAAGGGTTTATGGCCAAATTTAGAAAAATCGGGCGGTACATATATATGGGAGCTATAGCTAAATCTGAACCGATTTCGATGATTTTTTGCACATATAGTTAGTGCTATAGAAGATTACATTTAGCCAACTTTGAGTAAGATCGGTTGATAAATAAGGATCTTACGGCCAAATTTGGCAAAATCGGGCGATACATGTATATGGGAGCTATATCTAAATCTGAACCGATTTGGATGAAATTTCGCAGCCTTTAAGGGCGACGAAAAAGATTATATTTTGCCAAATTTGGTGACGATCCGTTTGTAAAAAAGCGCAACGTAACCCCATTTGTCGAAATCGGGCGATACATATATATGGGAGCTATATCTACATTGGATCCGATTTCTTCCAAATTTTTGTGCCCAAAAAACTCCCTGTAACAAATTTCATCAAAATCGGTTAATAATTGCGACCGGAATCCTGTGAACACCAAATACATGGACAGACGGACGGACACCAAGCGCTAGATCGACTCAGGAGGAGATTCTGAGTCGATCGGTATATATTTTATGGGGTCTAAAATCAATATTTGTGGTAGGCACATTTTTTGGCAGATCAAACTTATTATACCCTGACCACTATGTGGTTTAGGGTATAAACATTAAGGGGTACATTTTTATAGGAGTTTTGGCACAATCTGAGCAGAAATGTCTGATATTATATATATGTTAGTAGTTATTAAACAAGTATATATGGTCGTAAGTTCGGCCAAGCCGAATCTTATGTACCCTCCACCATGGATTGCGTAGAAACTTCTACGAAAGACTGTTATCCACAATCGAATTACTTGGGTTGTGGTATCTTGAAACTTCTTAACATAGTTTTCTAAATTGTGGGTTAGTCCATACCTGGTATATATCAGACAAAAAAGTTATCTATAGGTATGTCTACAAATAATTACGAATCGATATGAACTTTTTGCACGATACGTAGAGAGCCAGAATTGAAATATGGGGGTCGCTTCTATGGGGGTTATATATAATTATGAACTTGGTATGGGCCAATTTTTGTGTGATTGGGGATCGATTTATCTGAGGGCTATATATAACTATAGACCGATATGGACCTAGTTAGGCATGGTTGTTAGCGGCCATATACTAGCACAATGTACCAAATTTCAACTGACTCGGATGAAATTTGCTCCTCAAAGAGGCTTCAAAACCAAATCTCGGGATCGGTTTATATGGGGGCTATATATGATTATGGACTGATATGGACCACTTTTGGCATGGTTGTTAAATATCGTATACTAGGTTAGGTTAGGTTAAAGTGGCAGCCCGATTAAGATTCAGGCTCACTTAGACTATTCAGTCCATTGTGATACCACATTAACTAAAAGTACCTATTACATATGGGCACTTCTAGTTTTAACCGCTGAACCTTCTTGATTATTTTTCTTTGTTGAACCAACCAGATTGTTCCAACAACATTAGCAGACTCCTTAAGTTAACGTTTTCCAGATCCGCCAGTAATCTGAAGCTATATGCTCCTAAAAGTTGCTTGCGCTTTACACAAAATGCAGGACACTCACACAAGAGGTGTTTAATTGATTCCTTTTCCTCCGCATCATGACAGCTCATACAATAGTCATTATACTTCGCGCCTATAGTTTTTGCAAAATCGCCTATCAGGCAGCGACCCGTTATAGCAGATATCAGGAGTGATATCTGACGTCTCGAGAACACTAGCATATCTAGTGTGCGGTTTAAGTTTAAATGGGGCCATATTTGCTTGGTGTCGTTACAGCCCTTGCAATTCTCCCATCGAACATTTGCCATCATAACAGCCTTCTCACGCAGCATGAGCTTGCAGGTAGCCAGGGGCATACCAACAGATTCTAGTTCCCCTGGAATATGTAAGATAGTCCCTAGCCTTGCCAACTCATCCGCTTCGCAGTTCCCCGGTATGTTCCTATGGTCAGGCACCCGTATTAGGTGAATATTGTACTGCTCAGCCATTCGTTGAGAGATTTGCGGCAGTCTATGGCCGTTTTCGAGTTAAGGAACAAAGACTCCAAGGAGTTTATTGCAGGTTGACTGTCTGAGTATATATTAATGCCAATATTTGTTGGAACATTACTTCTCAGCCAATTCACCACCTCTCTTATTGCCAATATTTCAGCCTGAAAAACACTACAGTGATTAGGTAATCTTTCTTTCTAATAGCGGAGTATATATATATATATATATATATATATATATATATATATATATATATATATATATATATATATATATATATATATATATATACTCCGCTATTAGAAAGAAAGATTACCTAATCACTGTAGTGTATATATATATATATATATATATATATATATATATATATATATATATATATATATATATATATATATATATATATATATATATATATATATATATATATATATATATATATATATATATATATATATATATATATATATATATATATATATATATATATATATATATATATATATATATATATATATATATATATATATATATATATATATATATATATATATATATATATGGGAGCTATAATTAAATATGTCCCGATATTTTCCAGGTTTAATTGAAACCAGAGAAGTTGACCTTGTGCAAACTTTTAGTATGATCACTTAAGAAATGAGGTCTATGGTCTAACATAATGTTAATAGGGGAAATTTTTTCAATATATGGGAGCGATATCTACATCTAAACCGATTTCGATGAAATTTTGCACATATAGTTAGTACTATAGAGGACTGCATCTAGCCAATTCTGAGCAAGGTCAGTTAATAAATAATGGTTTTATGGCCAAATTTGGGAAAATGTGGCTATACATATATAACATGTGGGAACTATATCTACATCTGAACCGATTTGGATGATATTTTGCACATAGAGTCAGTGCTATAGAAGATTATAGTAGGTCAACCTTGAGTCAGATCGGTTGATACATAAGGGACTTATGGCCAAATTTGGGAAAATCGGCCCCATATAGCCCCCATTTAAACCGATTCCCCGATTTGGCTTGCGGAGCCTCTAAGAGAAGCAAATTTCATCCGATCCGGCTGAAATTTGGTACATAGTGTTAGTATATGGTCTCTACTGACCATGCAAAAAATGGTTCACATCGGTCCAGAATTATATATAGCCCCCATATAAACCGATTACCAGATTTGACCTCCGGAGCCCCTTGGAAGAGCAAAATTCATCCGATTCGTTTGAAATTTGATACGTGGTTTTAATATATGGCCCCACACACCTATGCAAAAATTGGTCGATCATATATAGCCCCCATATAAACCGATCTCCAGATTTGACCTCCGGTGCCTTTTGGAGAAGCAAAATTCATCCGATCTGGTAGAAATTTGGTACGTGGTGGTAGTGGGTTAGGTTAGGTTAGGTGGCAGCCCGATGTATCAGGCTCACTTGGACAATTCATTCCATTGTGACACCACATTGGGTGGTAGTATATGATATTTAACAGCCATGCCAAAAGTGGTCCATATCAGTCCATAATCATATATAGCCCCCATATAAACCGATCCCTCGATTTGGTTTTGAAGCCTCTTGGAGGCTTCAAAATTTCATCCGAGTCAGTTCAAATTTGGTACATTGTGCTAGTATATGGCCGTTAAACACCATGCCTAACTAGGTCCATATCGGTCTATACTTATATATAGCCCTCAGATAAATCGATTTCCAATCACACAAAAATTGGTCCATATCACGTTCATAATTGTATATAGCCCCCATAGAAGCGACCCCCATATTTCAATTCTAGCTCTCTACCACGTATGGACTAACTAACTATTTAGAAAACGATGTTAAGAAGTTTCAAGATACCACAACCCAAGTAATTCGATTGTGGATGACAGTCTTTCGTAGAAGTTTCTACGCAATCAATGGTGGAGGGTACATAAGATTCGGCCTGGCCGAACTATACTTGTTTCTTCTTCATATGGGTCGTTTTGCAGCGATTTCGACCTTCAAACGCTCCAATAACGCCATATAATAGTCACTGTTGATGGTTTTTCCCTTCTCAAGACAATCGATAAAAATTATTCCATGCGCATCCCAAAAAACAGAGGCCATTACTTTGCCAGCGGACTTTTGAGTCTTTCCACGCTTCGGAGACGGTTCACCGGTCGCTGTCCACTCAGCCGACTGTCGATTGGACTCAGGAGTGTAGTGATGGAGCCATGTTTCATCCATTGTCACATATCGACGGAAAAACTACGGTGTATTACGAGTTAACAGCTGCAAACATCGCTCAGAATCATCAACACGTTGTGGTTTTTGGTAAAATGTGAGCTCGCGCGGCACCCGTTTTGCACAGAGCTTCCGCATATCCAAATATTGATGAATGATATGACCAACACGTTCCTTTGATATCTTTAAGGCCTCTGCTATCTCGATCAACTTCATTTTATGGTCATTCAAAATCGTTTTGTGGATTTTTTTAATGTTCTCGTCGGTAACCACCTTTTTCGGGTCCACTGCGTTCACCGTCCTCCGTGCTCATTTCACCACGCTTGAGTTTTGGATACCAAGCAATTATTGTTGATTTCCCTGGGGCAGAGTCCGGAAACTCATTATCAAGCCTAGTTTTGACTTCCACCGTATTTTTTTCCCTTCAGAAAACAGTCTTTTATTAAAACACGAAATTCCTTTTTAACTTTATTATTCACAATAAC